>NC_135536.1:41512598-41815411 GCF_045843805.1 Urocitellus parryii
ATTTTAACCAAGGTTATCTGATTCTAGAATCAGAACTTTTAACTCTCAGTACCTTCACTTGGTACTGAATTCTAATCTTAGGTACAGAATAGATATTGTCAATTCCATTTATTACCAATATTATACTCTATGAAGCTAGCAAAACTTGTTTCTTGACATAGTTTGATGGCATGTCCTTGATGCCTATATGTATATGTAATATTTTATGGCATTCTAGATAAGACAAGAGTCCAGAAATTCATTCCTAAAACTGTATCAATATGTTTACAATTCTGCAGCACGGAGTGATAATTTTATTTTTTGAGTACTCACTATATCTAGGTATTGTGCTAGGTGTTTTAATGAGACTTACACTAGTAATATGAAGGTGGTGTTAGTATCTTTGTACATAAATATTCTTGGAAACAAGAATTAAGACCTTTATGCAATCTTGTTGGTGATCACAAAAAAAGGAATAAGTTATGCTATAAGTGACTTCATGGAGGAATTATAAATTCAATCTTTTAAAAAGTTATTTGAGGGCGCTGGGGTTGTGGCTCAGTGGTAGAGCACTCACCTAGCACATTCCAGGTGCTGGGCTCGATCCTCAGCACCACATAATAATAAATAAAATAAAAGCATTGTGTTCAAATACAACTAAAAAAAATTTAAAAATGTTATTTGAGTAGACACGAAACTCTGTGTCTACCTCATAGTAGAGGTACCAACTACCCATCATATATGTAAAAAAGTAAATTCCCTTATTATGTGTCCAGTTTGCTCTGGAGTCCAAGTACTGTTTATGGATGAAAGACATTTTACTTTGTCACTTATACATAGTAGTTTGCCTCTTCCAGTTTAAAACACTGTGGTGGCTGTAAAATATGTCTTATATTTCTCGATTCTTTAAAAGTTGGAGCCAAATCTCCTCCCCTGGAGTGCAGTTACTTCATGATGGGTTTTGAAAGAAGAGAATGTTTGGAATTGACATCATGTAACATCTGAGATTAGGATGTACAAAGCTTTGTAGTTTCTTTCCTCTCTTCTCTCTCTGTATCACTCCCTCTGCAGAAAGCTAAGTGCCTTGTCCTAGGGATGGTCACAAAGCCCTATGGAGATGCCCAAGCTGCAGGAGCTGAAGCCTGTAGCCAACAGCTATAGAGGAGGTGAAGCCTCCTTCCTGTAGCTATAGGAGAAAGTTTGAATATTAGACCCTGAGGTTGCCACTTAAGCCTTGGATAAGGGAAACCCTGGTCAACAACTCTCGAATTCCTGACTCAGAAACTCTGGCATAATAAAATTTGTTTTAAGCCAATGAGTTTGGAGCAATTTGTTATACAGCAATATACAATTAATGCAATGATGATCTTGATCATATAATATTCAATTGATTTCAAATTCATACTCCCAGGTAGGGCTAGCTCTTCCCAAATCTATCAGGGTCTCTCCTTCCTGAGATGTCTTTTTCCTGAGACTGTTTATAAGTGTAGACAGAAGAATGGTTCTGGTGGGGGCATTTTGGATAGTCTCCCAGGTCCTGCTCCATCTGTTGAGAAAACTAGCAAACCACTCAGATGTTTACTTTCCCCAGGTGGAATCCACTGAGAGAATTGTCCCATTTGAACATCATTTCAGAATCAATTCCTGCTGACTGTAAACTTGGCCATTGCTTCTGATTATGGAATTCTTGTACATGTAGTTTTTGCCATGGCTCTGCCCTCCTCCTTCCAGCAGTGGAGCATGTGGAAACATTGGATGCCCTCTATGATAGGTATGGACCCCCAAGGTACCTGCTGGTCTGCTTCCATAGATAGCTAGAATCTATAGCTCCTGAGACAACACATTCTCAGTGCTGTTTATGTGGAGTTTGTCTATGGTTATGATGCTTTTCTATATTATAGTCTGAGAGTCTAGGAACAAATTATTTCACTGGAAATTTCTCAGAACTTTGTTATAACTGCAAAATATTGGAAGAAGCCTAATATCCACACTCAGGAAAGTATTTGAATATACACAGTGGAGCAGTAAGTATCTGTAAGTGGGAAAGTGAAAAAAATTTTCAGAAACTTTAGAAAGCAGAGTTTTTGTTGCTGTTGTTTGTTTGTTCTGCACTGGAAATCCAACCTAGGACCCTACACCTGCTAGGTGAGTGCTCTATCACTGAGAAACACCCCAGCCCCAGAAAAGAATATTTTGACTAAGTACTTTAAGGTTAAGGACCAAGAATACAAACAATCTTTTCCAAAGTGCTTTATTCTGTAAATTTGTTTGCAACATGAATATAAGTTAGCAATTCCAAAACTATTTTGTGTTTACACTGTTTGAACAATGGAAGGGATTTCATTCTTCACATTATTGAGAAAATAAGTAAATATATGGTGACAAGAGCCACATTCTCAAGGTTAGAAAAAAAGTTATAAATTAAAAAATGAAAAGACTAAAATACATCCCGTGATGATAAATTATAATAAATGTATCAGTATGAGTTTGTACTTCTTAACGTGTGTGTGGGTACACACACAGATGGATAGCTACAGAAGTAACTTTTTGTGTGTATGTGCCTGTGTTATTATGTATACATATTTTCCTAGCTTGTTCTCTTAAAGAGTCTAGAGACAATGACACTACAATAGTGGTGAACACACTTAGCATTTAGATTTTGAAGTTTAAATATTTTTCTATAAAAATAATCAGAGATCCTTGGATAAATGGCAAATACCAGAATTATGGCATAGAAAGGAAAAGATGAGCCTGGAACTTACTAAAGTGACAGAAGGTATAGGAGTATTCACATGCAGAAATGGGTGAGAAAGAGTGGCAATAAGGGGCAATGAGAACATGTATGGTGTTGAGGGAAAAGCAGTAACATTTCTAGTTTTTTTTTTTAATACTTTTAGAACCATAACATTGTTTCACATAGCCCCGTGGATTAGTATCCAATTTAACATTAGTTCTAGATTCATTTTAGTGTTTCCCCCATCCTCCTCTGACCCCTCTTTCTCTGACAAGGAGAAGCATGACTCTTACTAATCACAATACATTGACTTATTTGATCAAATAATAGAGGCATATCTTGCAAGTACATAAAAACAAAGTTTTAAAAATTCCAGTGGCCAAATTTGAAATAACTCAAATAAAGCTGAATTTGGATTACAAGCCATATAATAAAATAAATATAATAAATCCATATAGATATAAATATATAAATAGAAAGTAAATACATGAGAATGTAGATACAACTCTTCTAAATGTTATAATATGAATTAATACATCTAGAAAGAATAAGAGAAATAGAAAATTTCAATTAAGCAAACACCATGTGTTGAATCTACCGGTCTGTACATATATTGTTCAAACCATCAGTGGATGCAAAAATCAATAAGTGATGAGAAACAGGATATTTACACAACTTCAAAGTATTTCCTCACAAGATCCTCATTAATTACAAAGGGGAAAATATAAACATTATAGTGGAGAAACTTGGCAGACATCACATAGCCACGTGATCAAAGTTAACATTATCAGTAATAAGATATGCTAGCTAGGATACAATGCACTGAAAAGTACATGACATCACTTCAACTTGATTTTTCTCAAAAGCATAAACTTAATCTAATTATGAGAAAACCCTAAACAGATGCAAATTGAGGGGATTTTCTAAAAAAAAAACACTGGCGCAGACTCTTTAAAAGTGTTAAAATAAGAAAAACAATGATATACTAAAAGTTATCACTGATTGTAGGACTCTGAGGCACAATGACTAAATGCAACATAGACTCTTGAATTGGCTATTAGACTAGGTAAAAAAGGGTGTCAGTAGAAAACTGACTACATTCTAATATAGTCTGTATGTTATCTAACAACACAGTATGGTTAGGGCCTAGACAGTGGTTCACCCCTACAACCACAGCAACTCAGAAGATTCACAAGTTCAATCCTACTTTGTTTCAGGATAAAAAAACAAACAAAAAACAAAACAAACAAACAAACAAAAACCAATAAGTACTGGGGATGCAGCTCATTAGTAGAGCATCCTTGAGTTCAATCCCCAGAACCAAATAAATAGATAATAATATAACATTATTTTATTTCCTAGTTTTAATAATTGCACTATGGCTGAAAATAATGTAAAAATTTACAAAATCATGAGAAGGGTATACAAGAATTCTTTGTAGTATTTTGAAACTCTTCTGTAAGTCTAAATTTATGCTTTAAAAGCAATTTAAAAGATTTGACAAAAGTCAAACCCTAATGAATTTGCTGCATCTAAAAAAAAAATCCAAGGGTTTTGAGAAAATTCTTTCAACATGTACCAAGGTTTGTTGGTTTCAATGACCTGAATAACAACATTAGGTCAATTAAAGTCATTTATGATTTCAAACAAAGTAGTGTTCTGACAAAATTGAAATCAATTTTCATTGTGACTCAACATACTCACCTCCACCCCCCCCCACACACAGAATTTTACACCATTTCTGGCCCCTCCCCTCACTTTTGGGGAATGGGAGAATGTTAAAAAGAACACTCATGACCTTTTCTTTCCTTCTGCCTTTTCTTCTTGGCTTCTTTTCCTAGGAATGGGAGGGATTTCATTCTCCACATTAAAGGAACTGGTGCTGTTCATTCCCTTGAGTGATTATCACTTTCACCTTTACTGGGATAATGCATCAGAAGTTCTGCAGGGAAAGAAACTCATCTATAAGTACCTCTTTAGATGCATAGAGAAGTACTTCCTGTCATTCCTGGTACACTTATAAACTGCTCCTGATATTTTAATATCTGATTATTCTCTTTGTTTCTAGTGGGTTATATTCCAGGTTACACTAAAGGTGTGGTCAATACCTTAAGCATTATTTGTATCCCATAGCATGGGAACAATAGTTGATACATATTATGTGATCGTTCAAAGTATGCATATTACTTTGACTATAATATTATTTGATTATAATATTAAATAAACATGGGTCGAGTAATCTTTGAAGAGCAAGGTTCATGATTCTCTTTCCTCCTTGATTTTTTCTTTTTTTTTTTTTTTAATTTTGTGCTGGGGATTGAAACCCAGGGATGCTTACACTGAACCACATACCCAGCCCTCTATTATATTTTATTTAGAGACAGGTTCTTGCTGAGTTTTTAAGTGCCTCACTAAATTGCTGAGGCTGGCTTTGAACTTGTGATCTTCCTGCCTCAGCCTCCCAAGTTGCCCGGATTTCAGGCTTGTGCCACTGAGCCTGGCTCCTGCTTGATTTTGAACTGTTTGTCAGTCCTATGAAAAACTCTCTCCATTGGAAACCTTAAGTTTGCTTTTCAATACCATACATTTTCCCAGATACACGAAACCATCATACATACCCTCTAACTTAAACATCATACATATTCCAAATAAACCCAAGATCTTTTATGAAAGATGACAAAAAATATGTTGTAATTTGAGGGCATCTGACTGAAAGCTCTATTCATGATCTGAACCTTCACACTTCAAAAAATTCTTGGAGAAAACACAATTTCTATCGTGAGAATCTTATCTCCATCATTTGATAAGTGAGCAATTTAAAGTCATTTTTTTTTCAAACTAAGATGGGATCAAAAGGTGAGTATGGGTGAATGCAGTAATATATGTGAAGATTTAATAATGGACTATAACTCAGGCAAGATTAGTTGTTGAGAAATCAAAGCCTTACTGTAAAAGGCATAGATGTTAGAGGTAGGTGTAGATATAAGTAGAGGAAAGTGAATTCTGGAAATGCTGTTTATCTTAAAAATATTATGATTTATTTTCTTGTGCATTTAATCATACATTTTCAACTATGTTTTTTTTTATCTTGATATGTGCTTATACTTTTGGGGGGGCATGTTTTTCAGTTTTCTTGGAAATTTTATATTCATACTCAACAAAAATGGTAAACTGACTTATTTCATTAGAAAAAAGAGGGCATCCCATCTTGAAGGTGTTAGCTGCATTTGCAGATAGTTTTGAGTAGATAAACATTTTATAAATATATATTTTTTATTCACTATTCATCATGGACATCCAGTAGTAATCTTTTCCTCAATTTTCTTTATTTTGTAGTTGCATATTACTATACAAGTTTTGTGTTAATTTTATTTGGAGTAAATAGTTGCACTTGGGAAAAATAACATTCATTTCTTGTGAAATTCTTTTTTCCAAAGATGGTCATACTAGGGGGAAAACAACACTTTTTTTAAGCATTAATAGACATTTTTTCTTGTTTGAGAATAGCAATATCAATATTAGGGGGATGCCTCTATCTTATATCTGGTAGCCAAATGAATGTCCATTTTCTTAGTAAATGCTACAATAGAGATTTTGCTATTACTATGTTTATATACTTAAGCTTACAAAGAGATAGATTGTAAACGTTTTTAAGTAATAATATAGAGGGTTTTTTTAAGCTAAAATGAGGTATGTTTGGTGGGAGCAAAGACTGAAAAGCTATTGTTCAGTATATTTCTAAGCATGTGCAACAAGTATGCCCTTATGACCCTTGATCAAGGAGTTCATAAGTATAGATGAAAACAAATATAGAGAACACAATGTGAAGTATATATCATAATGATCACAAGAATTAATGATTGCTAACATGTATGAATAGCTCACCATGGGCCAGACACACCATGTTAAGCCCTTCCACACATCATCTTATGTATTCACCGTATACCAATATAGCTGCTTCCTAAGTGTTCTCTGAAACAAACTCATTTGCTCTATAACTCTTTTTATTACTAATGTAAATAACCATAAATATATTTTTTCAATGTAGTTCTTTCATGACTTTAAGTTATCCATTCCTTTCTTGAGAATTATGTTCTGATGCTTAATGAATCTACTCAAGATTGAACTCATCCCCGTTGTCTAAAAACACTTTTAGAAATAATAGAGTAACTCTTTTAATATCTAAGAAATAAATGAAAAGCAAGTGTTTATTTACTATTAGATCAGAATTTGGAGAAAAAGGACATGAAATTATGTGCTTAAGGATAATAAGTACCCTACATAAAATTTACCTAGCATATAAAAAAATCATATGAGACTTTAATGCATGAACCAGAAAAAAATCTACAAAAATATCTTTATCTTGGGCTGGGGATGTGGCCCAAGCGGTAGTGCGCTTGCTTCGCATGCTTGCGGCCTGGGTTCGATCCTCAGCACCACATACAGACAAAGATGTTGTGTCCACCAATAACTAGAAAATAAATATTAAAAATTCTCTCTCTCTCTCTCTCTCTCTCTCTCTCTATCTATCTTAAAAATATCTTTATCTACCAAAACAGCAAGAGTAGTTGAAATTTTTTAATACTTCTGAAACCTTTTAATTTTACAAGGTTTACTCACCCTGTTTTGGACTTTAAGGATTTGTATGCTGTTTTCAATTGTGACTTTTCTTTTTTTTCCTGATTATTACTTTATTATAGAGTATATAAGTGTAATATTTTTATATACTTAAAACTTTTCTTTTGAGGAAACATATGACCCTATGTAGCTAATAGTTTGATAATACTTTGTGGTATTACAAATATTAAAATATGATTTTCAAACAGGATTTTTTTCCTCCACTATGTACGCAAGTCAGTGTACTTCCTAGCTTGTGAGTACTCACAAACATGTATTGAGCTATATTTCTGAGTTACTTTGATAAAGAACAGATCTAATAGGCAGGATCTGATAAACTGAAACATGCTAAATATGATAACCAGTTTGCACTGAATGCTTAATATGTGCCTGGCACTGCTCATACTACTGCACCCTGCTGACAGAATAGTTTTTTAATAGAAAGTTTCATGTTTCTCAATTAATAATTTTTGACAGGAAGTAAGTCAGAGTCAATAACTTCTTCTTGAGAACTATACACTGTATGTATACTTAGAGAAAAGACTAAAATTTAAAATGTCAATTAAAAAATATCTCATGTAGAATTGAAAATAGTTCACTTTTTATTGAGTCAGAGCAATTTAAACAGTCAACAAACATCTGTGGTTCATATACTATATTTCAGCCTGTGTGTGTGATGATAAAAATAATCTGTGAGACACATGATACTACATGAACTTAATACTATAAAATATCTGGCTATTTTGTTTAGTTTACTCCCTGTACTCCTTGGAGTAGGATTAAAATAAGAATATTTTTGCCTGCTTTTATATAACTGTTTGATAAATGGTGTGTCCTGCATACCATATAAGTATTTGAGACTTTTTAAATTATACTTTTCTTTGTATATATTGGTTCCATGAAAAGGATTGAAATTATGTAAACTTCTCACGAAACATTTTATATATTTGAGACAATTGCAGTAGTATTAAAATAGGTCAGTAACAGTCTATGGAGCATTAAGCATGTGAACAAAATTTCCATCATGTGAAAATTTAACTTTCAGTTGATTTTTTGAAGTAGCATGTATACAAAGAGTCCATGCAACATCAATGGGATCATTGATGGAAAAGAGGATGGAAATGGTGTATGAAGGGAATTTGGGGTATATTTTGATAATGTGGTCAATTACTTGGCCTTTCTGAACATTCATGCAATAATTGGTTTCACTTAATAGGTCCATTTATGAAAATAACCACTGTTACACATGGTTCTTCTCAAAATAATTTTCACTGAAGAGATTATACATGGAAAACATCTACCTACCAATTAATGTAATTTGTTTAAATCTATTTTTCTTTGTATACTATCAAAGCGTTAGCTATCAAAGGTGAATGGCAAAATATCCAGCCAAAATTGACTTGTATGGCTATCCTTACAACTTAAACAAAGGGAGTAAGGGAGAACACATGTGTTACATTTACTCAGATTTTCCCTTTAACTGAAGCTTTTAAACTAAGATTGATAGAAAATAGTGTTTAGGAAGAAATAATGCATACTGATTTATATAAAATGCTATTCGTTGTATTTTTCTTTTTGTATTAGCTTTAATGAATAGATATGCCTTTTTATTTTGTGGTACCCTACCATTAAATGATACCATCATTTTTTTTCTCTGCCTAAATAAATTCAAATTCTTGTCACCTACTATCTGTACAGGAAGATTTGAGACATTATTCCTAATTGAGATTTTTACTGAATATCTTTAAAGATAAATTTGTTTTATTCTTTCACCCATTATTTAAAAGGATTTTCACATTTTTATCTTCTAAAGGAATTGTCAATGAGAAACTAAAACTACATAGACTATACATTAAAATCACTTTAGTTTTTAAGCTGTCATGAACTGTTTCAAAAAATGCTAAGTTGCTATTGTTTAATGTCTGTCATTTTATAATGCTTTAGAAGTTATCTATCCTGTAAAATTATTAACTGATGCTAAAATTGCCTTGTAAGTATTAGGACAATAGCAATTTTGTAACAGCTGGGACACTGCCAATGTAAGATAAGTACATTTTGCTCTGTAGATTCATAAAGTGCTTTGAAATGGTTTGTAACTGATGGATGGATGCATTTTCTAAGTGTAGAAAGCAATATTTTGTAGAAGGAAATGGCTTGAAAGCTGACACACATGCATGCAAATGCCATTCTCTTCAGTAAGTAATTTGCTTTTTCTTTCAAAAGCATAAATGGCATAGTTAGACACATTATTTTGTATATTGCACATAACAATACAAGATGCACAAAAACAGCAAGTACAAAACATTTCATATTGATAGAAGAACCCATGACTGTGGTATATGATTAGCATAAATGTATACACACTGAAGTAATGCCTTCAGGATTAAAAAGTGAAGCTGAAAAAAAATAGAAAAGGGAAAGTTCTACTCAACTTCAGGAAATGACATTTATTATGCCTTCCTTTTAAAAATTTATTTCTGATACTTGATTGGAGTGCTGTGAATCTCATTTTCAATGGATATATTTTCCTTAAATTACTAAATATTAAGATTACCAAACCATCACATAGTTGTATATACTTGCTTAGTGTGTCTGTTTTGGGATTTTTTAAAAAAATAAAAGTCAATAATATATTTTCCCTTGTGAAAAGTGTTCATAAAGGATTGATCTGCTTTGTGACCTGAATCAAATGTTTACTTTTTTAAAAAAATAGGGTTACTGCTGTATTCCTAGAAAAGTCTGGCAGAGAAAGTGTATAACCAGTAAATATTTGTATTTTGAATTTCTGAAATAGTTACAAGAGAGACCAAGTCTGAATTGAATCACCTCTCAGAGACGCCTGATTTATAACCATCTTAGCAGTTTTGTACTTGTTATAATGGGACTTTAGACCAGAGGGGTTGGTTCAAGTCCTCTTTGCATCATTTTTAGCTGTATGAATCTAGATTGTCCTTTTGCTTTGCCAAGCTTCAGTTTCCTAGTATACAAAACGAAGAAAATAAAATCTACTTCTCAAGAGTTGTTATGAAGGGGAAATCTGTATAAAGCGTTTTCTCATGGTGTCTGTACTTAGCCCTCAGTAAACCACCACTTTTGCTTGTGAGTGGTTACACTTCTATCATCATCCACATAATTATTTTGTTTGTTTATAATAGTATAGAGACATCTTGGTTATTTAAAATATCTTCAGGTTCTTTCTTGATTTAGACAATTTCTAGGAGATTCAAACAAATGTCACTCATTAATGAGAACTGAGTACAATCAGAGAGGAAATCACATTTTCAAATAGTTTTTATTTTTATTTTTATTTTGCTGAAGTAATTATTTCACTCTTTGACACTTAGCTCATTTAACATGTTCAAGGAAAATAGAAGTGGAAAAAACAAAAAAGCCTCCACTGGTTTGGGTAGTATTTTGGATAACAGTAAGGCAAAACTTCCAATTTATATTTTAGAATGAACCAAGGATTAGGGCTGGGGATGTGGCTCAAGCGGTAGGGCACTCGCCTGGCATGCGTGCAGCCCGGGGTTTGATCCTCAGCACCACAAACAAAGATGTTGTGTCCACCAAAAATCTAAAAAAATAAATATTAAGAATTCTCTCTCTCTCTCTCTCTCTCTCTCAAAAAAAAATATATATATATATATATATATATATATATATATATATATATATATATATATATATGAATGAACCAAGGATTGGATATTTTTATCATAGATTAGAAAAAATACAACATGAACTGATTTATCAATTAGTGAATTTCTCTCCCTTCTCAAAAGGTGCAATTTACTACTGATCTGGAAGCTTTTTGTCACAAAGACATACCAAAGGAATGTTTGTAGATCACAAATATTTGAATCTGACTTATTATATACAAGGAGATCTCTCGATGGGCCCATTAATTGGAAAGTCTACTGTGATAACAATATAAACAAATGTCTCTCATTTAATGGAAAATCTTGGAGCAAATTATGAAGAATTCTAATTTTATGGATTTTGTGAAACATGTACATAATAACTATATCATTTTGTGCTTAAAAAAATTTTATCTTTTATTACTACACATTTTTTTGCTCTGCCTTTAATTTTGGGTGGGAAAATCCATCCTTACAGTCATAGTTACAGCTGTTCCTGTTGATATTTCATATGTTATGATATTATGTTAATTGTAATTATTCTCCCCCAAAACCTGCATGAGAAAGAATGACATAAAGGTATTTTTCGGACCAATTTCACATCAGATGGGTCATATAAAGTTCATACCCTAAGGCCAAAATTCTTCAGCAGATATCAAGGGCATTAGTGATGTCTCTGATTATGGTCCCAGATATGGGCCCTGGTCTTATTTTTTGTCCCTTTGGTATGAATTCACTGAGGAATAATGTGCTTTTCTGCTGGCTATTTTGCTGGCTCTTGAGCAAATTTACCCAATAGAGAAAGATTACATTCCTCTCACAGTAGCTTTTTGGACCTTCATCTCAACAGCAGCCACTTACAGGCCAGACTTCTTAGATATTTGTATATTATAACCAGCTATAGGCTTTTGGCAGCTCCTCTATTATTGATACTTTTTACGCTCTGTCTATCATCTTGTGGACAAATCTACGGTAACAACATACATTTGCCCATACCTTCTCTTTACCTTTGAATCCATGGAGTGGAAGTGCCTGTGGAAGAAAATGTAGGAACATGATGTGATACTTAGTCTATTGAGGCTCAGTGCAAACTTCCATAAGAATAATGGCAGATGTAGGAGTGGGTTAAACCAGTTTGTATTCCACTGTCCTTTCTTATATGAGTTGGATAGGTGACTCTCCTATGAACAGCAGGAAGATAAATATTTTTCTATCTGCTGCCTGTAATATCTTAATCCTGACACAATTTTAGAGCTGTGACTTAACAAACTGATCCCGTTTTGTATTTACTCGGAGGGAAAAAAAATACGTATTTATGAAATACAGTGCAACAAATGAGAAATGATAAGTGACTTTGGACACTATTTATGACCAACCTAATATTTCACTCCAAAATATATGTTGAAAATCTTTTCCCCTCAGTGCACATAGTTCTCCTTTGTTTCTTCCAATGGCTGCAGCATATCACAGGATGGACAGTGATGATTTGTTAGCCACATCTCTGCTGATGGACTTCCACGTGATCTGCAGTTTTGTGCTTCAGAACTTCAGTTGAGCTTCCTCACGTGCATCCCTCTTGCCAACGGTGATTTTCCTTCAGGGTAGACCAAAATATTTGCTAGGTCATGTAGATTTTAATAGTTGATTTTTCAATTTGTGCTCTCACACTTAGTATAACAATACTCATTTTCTCATCTTTGGGCTCAACTAAACGTTATCAATATTTTAATTCTTGCCCACCTAATCATGGGGTAAGACAAGTTCTCCTAATGATTTTGATACATATTTATCTGATAACTATGGATTTGATCATTTTTCATATGTTTATCAAACATGCTTACTCTTGTGAATTTCCTGTTTACATTATTTATGTCTTTGTATTGATTATCTGTGTCCTTTAGGTTCATAGGGTGGCTTATTATTCAGTTATATATATTTATTATTTGATTGTATGTCTTTTCTATTTTGATGAAAATTGGTGCCCTGTTAAATCATATATTAGCTTTAATTTGCAAGAAACAATTAAATTCTCTGCATCTCAAAACTTACAAAAAGTTTGGTTTTCTGATAAAATATGTTTGGAAAGTTATATGCTAGATATTTGGCCCTCGAATCATTCATGAATACTTTAAATATTATTTTCAGGTTATGCCAGTCTTTCAGAGAGATCTCTATGTGAGTTACAAACTTTGGCTACTGAAATATGAATTATGGGCAATTATTTTGATGAAGTATTCTACCATGAACTTTTAAGTTTATGGTTACCATCACAAGAATCATTTCTCAAATATTGCTGTCAGAAATAAGTATTGTTTTCTACCAATTGCTTTAAAATAATTTCCAGTATATATTTTCTTTCTTCTCTTCTTAAAACTTTAAATGAAATTAATTTTGATGGATACATAGAAACATAACAATTGTACATATTTATGGGTACCATGTGATGTGTTGATATGTATATAGATTGTGTAATGCTTAAGTCTGTTAAACATATATTCCCAAACATTTATCATATTTTTATGGTAAAAATCTTTACTATCTTCTAACTTTTTGAATCAGACATTTTATTATTGTATCTATAGTTATCCCTCTGTGTACTAGCACACCAGAACTTCTCACTCATATCTCACTTTCTCCACATTTTCCTCCTCTATATTCTCGCCAACCTCTGGTAAACACAGCTCCACTTTCTATTTTTATGTGATCAACTTTTTAAAATTCCATGTGTGAGTGAGATCATGTCATACTTGTTTTTCTGTGCCTGGCCAATTTCATTTAACAAAGTGCCCTCCAGATTTATCTGTGCTCATGCAAATGACAGAATTTTATTTTTTACAACTTAATAGTATTTCATTATGTGTCTAGACCAGATTTTCTTTATCAGTAGATGAATACAGATTGTTTTTCCTGACTACTGTGCATGGTGTTGCGCTGAACGTGGGTTTATAGACGTCTCTTCCACTTACTAATTTCATTTACTTTGTGTATATTCTGAATATCAGATGGTTGAATCATATGGTAATTCTCTTCAATTTTGGGTGGAAATTCTATACCTTTCTCCATAGTGGTAGTTCCCTTTCCTCGCCATATTTACTAGAACTTGTTAATCTTTTGATAATAGTCTTACTGGCATGAGGTAAGGACTCACTGTAGTTTGATTTTAATTTTCCTGAGGATTAGTGATGTTGAGTATTTTAGGTCTGTTGTTCATTTTTTTAATTATTATTATTATTTGCTATTGAGTGTTTTAAGTTCCTTGTACATGCTAACTATCAATTTGTCAGGTATACAGTTTGATTATTTTTTTCATTCTGAGGGTTGACTATTCTATCTGTTGTTTTCTTGGTGCAGGACTTTTTTATTTTGATGTAGTTCTATATGTGTATTTTTCTCTTTTTTTTGTGCTTTTATAGTCTTGTTCAAAAATTCCTTGACTTTCCAATGTCCTGAAGCACTTCCATTATGGTTTTTTCTAGTAGATTCATAGTTTCAGGTCATATATTTAATCAAGTCTTTAATCCATTTTGAATTGATCTTTGTATCTGGGGATACATAAGGGTCTAATCTAATTCTCCTACATGTAAATTTTTCTATTTTCTCAACATAATTGGTTGAAAAGACTGCCCATTTATCATGTGTGTTCTTAACACATTTGTAGAAAATTAGTTGGCTGTAGATGCTTGGTTTTACTTCTAGGTTGTCTCTTCTGCTCTATTTGTGTCTATGTAGTTAAAGCTCTGAAGTATGTTTAAATCAGTTTTGCTCTTTTTGCTCAAGATAGTTTTGAGTATTTGGGGTTTTATTTTTGTAGTTTGATATAAATTTTAAGATTGTTTTTCCAGTTCTGTGAAGAATACCATTGAATTGTTTCTTTCTTTGCTTTGGTTAACACAAAGCTCAGAGCAAAGTTTACAGCCCATCAGAAAATAGGTTTAAAGCAATGATTAAAATCCCAAATATATTTCAAAAAGTCTTGTACACTTTATTACTTTTGAATGTTTCTTTCCCATGCCTAATTTCCTTCTTTACTTTTAAAAACATATGTGTAATATCCAATTGTACATGATGATAAATTACGTAAGAATTTTTGCAAATTAATTTTACATAGATAGATACCATCTGCTTTTAAACAGATGTTTTAGTGAAGTTCAGATTATATTTTGCCAAAGATTTAAAGCTTTTAGCTTATATTTAAATTTTATATGATATAAGGAAATAGAGAAAATATTCAAATCATTATATAGCTCAAATTACAAAATGAATGATAGTTTCATACATACCTAGTATATTCACCTTCTAGTGACATATTAGTAAGGGATTTAAAAAGTGCCCCAGGGTTGTGTTCATTACAGTCTCAAAGTATTGACTAAAAATCATGTTGTTATGGAGTTATTATCTTCCATAAAACATATTTTTCCATTTATCATTACAAACAAAAATGAGCATTCTACGAATAAAAGTGTGACAGTCCACTTGATAATAAATAACGTTTAAAGTAATGATGATTTGTAGTGATAGAAAATAATCTTAAGATTAATTCCTATAGATGTTGGTTGCAGATTGAATTATGTCCTCATAAAGACATGTCCAAGTCCTGAACTCCAGTATCTGTGAATGAGATCTTATTTGGAAATAGGGTCTTTGCAGATATTGTTAAGTTAGGATGAGGTCAGACTGTATTGAAAAGTTCCTAATTTAATGACTGGTGTGGCAGTAAGAAAAAATTTGGATGCATCACATGAGACTACAGAGGTAGAGACAGGAGCAATACTTCCACAAACCTAGGAATGCAGAGGATTGCAACCATGAGAAGATAGGGAAAGACAAGGAAGGACCTCCCTATAGCTCTCCGAGAGGGTGTGGCCTCTGGCAATGCCTCGACTTTTTACTTCTTGACTCCAGAATTATCAGATAGTATCTTTTTGTTGCTTCAAACAATCAAAGTTTGTCATAATCTGTTATGACAGTTCTAGGAAACTAATATAATGGTTATTTTTGGACATAATTGAATTACAGTCTAATGCCTAGAGGGGAAAGAACCAGGGACCAATAATATTTTGCCTTCTCCGTTTTGTTTCTACATAAGCACATCATAAAAAATGAACATTTGTGAATGATGAGACTAAATTTTTAAAATTTGGTGTATACAAATATTGATTAGGAGGGAAATTTGGAGGTAAGGAAGTAAGTTTGAAGAAGAATATTTAGTCCATAAATAAAGGTAAAAAGTGCTTCAATGTTTAAACTCTAAAGAGAACATTAGGGGGAGAAAAGCCTATGAATTTGGTCAGGAAAATCTCTAATCTCTAGAAATGAGTGCCAATTTTTATATTTTATAAAGTTAGCAATGTGTCTTAGTGCTAATAAGGATTTTGTGTACAATGTGACAAAAGTAATTTACTCTTTTTCCTGTTATTTATAGCTATATATTGACATTTTAAAAATGGCTATAGTTGCTCTTTGCTTCAATCGACTGTTCTGAAAAGATTTTTTATTTTTCACTAAATCATTAAGAGTTCAAAAAACTGCCATAGATCATTCTCTAATTAAATGTTATAGATGCAATTCTCCTGTTGGTTAAGTGAGGAACTGCATTGTCTTAGGACTGACAATGTCAATATTTGAATAACCCTAATTCCTAGTGAAAGATTGATGCTGTTGAGCTTATAAAGAAACTAATTTAAAGAAGCATGGGCCTCTTTACTGGCTACTTGAGTATTAGTAGCTATCAACAAGAAAGCAAACAGTGGGTGATTTTTTTTCATAGTATATATTGCAATAGTTTATTATCATATATAGCTACCTTGAGTAGATGATCTTGTCATTTTTAACTACAGGATTTTTATTTTCAAGATGGTTTCTATTTCCCTAAAATCTTATCAGAGGTGTATCGCAATTATACTTTGCCTCAGGTACTTTAAACTTTCTCTTCACAGTGCATCTCACCCATGCAACTCATTAATCACATTAGATGAGAGAAGACAAGGTTCCCATGGTTTGATCTTAACTTGTATTCATGATGATTAATCATTGTACAAGAGGGTTGAGGTCATTGGAAGCATGTCATTCTCCATAGTCCACCATCTAAGTTCAAAGAGAAGGCTAACAGCAGAGTAGTGGTCTATCAAGAAGACTTTTAAAAATGGTTTAATAGTAGGAGGACACTAATTTTTTTAAGTAATGCATCAAAAAATAAAAATTATCTTTCTTCTCACAAAATGGCTTAAGAAGGAATTTTTGCTATTTTTTCTACTGACATTTTCATTTTTAGATGTCTTTACAAAAGTTATACATACACATATCTAGTTTATTAATGGAGTTTTTGCATAATTCCTTAAGAGGAAGTTTTATTATGAAAGAAACAAAGTACATAAAGTACATTTTTTAAAATTTGTGCAGTACTTACAGATTTCAAAATGCTAACCATTCTTTTTTTCTGATTTGTTTTCTTTTTGTGGGAAGTTTTGAGAGAAAGATTTGTAGGTGAGAAAGAATTTTGAACAGACCTTAGATTGATTACAGTCTGAATTACATAACATCTCTGACACAGTAAAATAAGTAAACCAAACCTACAAATGATGCAGTCACACTTAAGATCTGTGAATTTCATTAATGTAAATTTAGCCAAAATTTTTAAAAAATCAGTTTGTAAAAATTTGTGATTCCCTGTTTTTTCAAAAATTTTATATGCAAAAATGAGGAATTAAAATTTACAAATATTGTTTGTACATATTCTTATCATGTACTTTAGAAAGATGATCTGATTTCCTTGCAGTTCATGTCATTCTGAAATAATAAGTTGAGACATTTGCTCACAAAACAGCAATTACTGCAATTATTTTCATGGAGAGATCTAGGAATATAAGGACCATTAGTGATGTGGTACTTAATACCTTCCCAACTTCTTTTTTTTTTTTTTAATGTTCTCCTTTTCTCTGTGTTTTAGGCATTAACACAATAGATCCTTACTTTTTTATTCTTTTATTTGTACTACATGTATCACATGTCTTAACATTACAAAGTAACTATCTCTACACTAGCCTTTTCTTCAAGAATTTTAGGCAAAGTTTAATAAAAAAACCCTTCAGGTACCCTGTTCTCTCAATTCCACTATAATTGCACTGTGATGTGTTTCTTGTTGCCAGATTGAGGGGGGACCCTTCTTTCTGTTTGTTATTTCACCTCTCAGTGGAATCCAATGTGGATGACCTTCCTCTCTTTGAAAAAAGAAATTATCTTCCCTAACTTCACGTTGTCTTGATTTCCCTTTAGACCAGTCCTTCTCATTGTTTTTTTGTTAGCTCCTCTACATTTTTAGAAAATTGGGCTGAGTTCTAATTCTTACTTGTTTGGTAGCATCATTTTGTGACTCTTATTTATTCATGCATTTTGGAGATAGAGAACTCTACGTTCAAATCCCAGTCTTTCCACATAGTAGTTGTGCAACATTGGGCAAGTCATTCATCTCCTATGTTTCAGTTTTTATTATGTGCAAGACAGGAAAAACAGGAAGAACTACATGATAGAGTTATTGTACTAAGCAAAAAACACAATCAAATGCTTAGAATAGTATCTGGCATCTAAAAAGGACTCTTCAAGTTAGGTATACTTATTGTCAATTTTTTCCCCAAATAATACCATATTGACACAATTTTAATACTGTTCCTATGCTGATAATGACTAAATTTGTCTTTTGTCTAAACATTGCACATAAATTGCAAATATTTTAACCACCAATTTGATATTGATGTTTTTATGTCTTAAAAGGCATATTAAAGTTTACATATACAATAGGGAATCTTGATATCTTTCCTTCAAATTAATTTCACTCCCTGTTTTGATACTGCTATTAATTTGGTTATTCCTGGGAATACATGTTAGAATAATGCATCTTCCTTCTTTATTTTCTCTTGCATTCAGTCTATCAGCAATTCGTACTTGTTCTATTTCCAGTAAGTAGATGGATTAAACCCAAACATCTCTCTTTATTTTCATTGCTATCAGTGTATTGAAATTGATCTTCACTTCTTACCTGCTGTTGTGTGCTACCAACTTTTTCTGCTTTCACTTCTGCCTTTTGCAATTCTCTCTATATATCAGCTCTAATAATCCTTCTAAAACCTAGATGATATCATTTAACTTCAATCTGAACAGAGTAACCATTCAATAAGTATATGGTGAATGAATGAATGTTATTGTCAAGAAATTTAGTAGTTTCAACAAAGCTGATATTCCTTTAAGTTTAAGAGCTTACTCTGAGTCAAAAGGATAGAAAAATATTAGATGAAATAAATACCAGATACTTTAAGCAAGATGGCTAAAGAAGTCTACTCAGAATATTTGTATTTTATTTTAAAATGACAGATAAAATTATATGTATTTATCATGTAAATGATGTTTTGAAATATATCTAACCATGGAAAAATAAAATCTAGTTAATTAACATATGCATTACCTCACACAGTTCTCACTTTTGTGGTGAGAACACTTAATATACACTCTCCTAGTACTTTCCAGGATGCCATAACATGTCATTAACTGTAGTTACCATGTTGTAATAATATATATCTTGAACTTATTCCTCTTATGTTACTGATTTTCTTTGTTGTTGTTTTTTGTGTGTGTGTGTGATTAAAGATTGAACTCAGGGGCACTCTATCTCTGATATATAAACCCATCTCTTTTTTTAAAAAAACATTGAGATAGAATATAATAATTGCTCAGCTAACTTTGAACATATGGTCCTCCTGTCTCATCCTCTCAAGTAGCTGTGATTACATGCATGCAGCCCTGCCCCCAGCTACGACTGAAATTTTGAATCCTTGGGCTACAATTTACCTCACCAACTCCCCAGTCCCTGCTAACCACCATTCTATTGTCTATTTCTATGAGATCAACTTGCTCAAATTTTTCATATGAGTAGAACCATGTAGTGCTTTTCTTTCTATGTCTGATTTATTTAACACAATGCCTCTAGATTCTTCCATGTCAGCTCAAAAAACAAAATTTCCCTTTTATCTATGTCTAAGTAACATTCCATTGTGTGAATGTACTGGATTTTCTTTATTAATTTACTTGCTGATGAACATTTAGGTTGATTTCGTATCTTGACTATCTTGACTTTTGTGAATAATTTTGAGTAAACATGGGAGTAAGATGTCTCTTTGACATGCTCATTTTGTTTCCTTTGGATATAGAGCCAGTTTGGGGGTTGCTGGCTCACATGGTAGCTCAATTTTTATTTTTTTAGTATCCCATACTGTTCTGCAATGTCTGTACTAATTTACTTACACCAACAGTGCACAAGTTTTCCATTTCTCCACATCCTTGCCAGCACATGCTATCATTTGTCTTTTCAATAAGTTATTCTAATAGGTGTGAGATGATATCTCTTTGTGATATGCTTATTTATTTATTTTTATTGGTTCTTTTTAGTTATCAGGACAATAGAATACATTTTGACATAATTATTTTCATTTCCCTGATGCTTAATGAAGTTGAACATTTTTAATATGCCTGCTGTAAGTCTTTGTAAGTCTTCCTTTGAGACTTATCTGTATGTATCTTTTTCATGGGGTTATTTGTTTTCTGGGCACTCATTGCGTTCTTTATATAGCTTGGATAGTAATCCCTTGAAAGATATATGGTTTGGTAATACCCTTTCACATTCTGTTGATTTTTTTTTCTTTTCCTGTGCAGGAAATTTTATTTTAATGTAATCCCATTATCTATTTTTCTTCTGTTGCCTATGATTTGGGGCTCCTATAAACAATACAATTGCACAAACCAATGCAATGAAGGTTTTCCTGAAGTTTTCTTTTAACAGTTTCTTAGTTTCAGGTCTTACTTTGAAGGTTTTAATACATTTAGTTAATGTTTGTGTAAAGTGTGAGATAATTCAGTTTTGCATGTAGATATTCGGTTTTCCCTACACCATCTATTGAAGAGATCATCCTTCCCTTATTGTGCATTCTGGGCACATTTTTTTTTTAAACCGCTTGGTTTGTTAATGCATAGATTTATTTCTGGGCTTTCTTGAGTAGGTATATTTTAAGCAAAGCCTTGTAGATTGAGAAGAGAGACTCTGGTAAAAGACCATGCAAAACATTCCACGCTGAGACTATCTGGGCTGGGAAAGTTGTTGTCCTTTCTTTTCAGAGGGAGAAAATAAAGTTTGGAAATTTAGGTAAGAGACAGATTTTTCTGGACCTTATTCTGGTAGATGAAGCTGATTTTTTTTTAACCAAATACTATAAAACTACTAGAGGGTTTAAAGCAGCAATATGGTACAATCTAATTTATATCTGTAAAAGAGGAGCTGGTTTCTTTGTGGACAGACTAGAAGGAAACACTGAAGCCACTGGAGTAGAGAATGAGAGAGGAGAGAGAGTATGAGTGAGATACATTTTGGAAAAAAAATTAAGGAAGCGCAATGAATGGAGTAAGGGAAATTGCCAAGTAGCTGGCTTGAGCTCATGGATGGATACTGATGCCACTCAGTGGAATTAGTGACTGGAAGTTATACATTTGACCAGAATACAAAACAGAGGCTTGAGTAAGAGATACAAATTTGACATGAATCAGCATTTAGGTGGCATTCTTGACCAAGAGAAAAATTCAATTGCCCTACAAAGATTATAGAGAAAGAATAGGATAGGATGCAGGATTTGATCTGAGGCTCAAGTTTTCAAAGCCTGATAGAAAAAAAAAAAAGAACTGGCAAAGCGGTCACCAGTTAGATATATTATTTTTTCACATCTGTGTCTTGTAGAGTAACACTTCTATAATCTGTTTGGCAAACTTCTATTCATCTTTTGTAGCATAATTCCCGTATCATTTACGTTGTGATGCCTTTTTTGTTTTTTGCCTGTTAGAGAGTTAATGTTTTTCTAATATGTGTAAATATTAGCTCTACAATAAATAATGATAACTATTTAATTTATATTTACCAATTGATTATTAAATACCAAATATACTCTAATAAGTAGTTGTATTCATTACCTCATTCAGCTCTCATTATAGCTATTATTATGTTGTTTTACAGATGAGAATCATAGAGTAACCTATAGCTGTTTACCTATGGGGTTGGGAGTTGGCCCAGGCTGTTAACAGTTGAAGTCTTTCTATGTAATTTTTGCACTGTGCTGTTTCATATATATCTAGTATTTTGTTTTTGTGGTATCATATAATATATTTTGCATATACAAATAAGTATAAACATGGCAAATAAAAGAAAACAAGAAACTGGAAACGAATTATTTTGTGTTTTTTTTGTTTGTTTGTATCCCTTATTAAACTTTAAGCAATTAATGTCTTACTAAGTTTTGTGACTTCCAGGTCAACATGCTGTCTGATGCACTACAAACACTAATCAAATAGTTGTTGTATGATTAAATGCATATAGAGTCTCAATTTTGAGACTAATCCTTATGAAATTTTAAGTTCTTCTGCTTAATCTTTTATTTGTATATTCATCTATTAACTTGCTCAATGTTAAAGGTGGTTTTATATTTCATAAATTAAAATTTGAGTGTAAACTTTTAATAAGTATATTAGACCTAAGCTTTATTTTGTGCATCTTCTCCTTATCAAAATTACTTTTTTTCAATATTATATCACCAAAATATCATGCTGGTTGTTTATTGAATTATTTTATGTAATTTGTACTGAGATGTTATTTTATGCAATTTGCTCAAGCCTATCTTTTTTTCTGGATTCCCCACCATTTTGAAGTAGTCTTCTATTACTAAGAATTTAATTTCATGCTGGTCTCAAGTATCTTGAATGGAGACCAAAATGTGTGTGAATTCTGGAACAGTAAAATACTAATTTTGTATAATTCACCAAAGATAACAGTGTTAAATGTTCTCTGCTATAAAAATGCATTAAAAAGATAAAGAATTATTCCTATTAAGTAATATTAATTCAGCACACTAGCATTTATTGTTAGAATTGTGAAAGAATACAGCTTAAAATGGACGAGAATTCTTACTGAATTAAAAGATAAATTGTCTCTACCAATGACTGGGCTCTGCTTCAGAAAGGTTGATATCATTAAGATGTTTCCCCTTGTCAGGAAATTTCCACTGAAACCATTCCTGTTATTAAGAAGCTTTCATTATTTGACACACTTCCTAAACTGCACACCAAGAGTTTTCCCATATAATTGAGATCAAAACACTCCAAAACAAAATATTTTCTTGTAATACAATATCATAAACAAGGAATGTATCTATTATTTCACACCTACAAAGAAGCAGCTTTTTCTATTTTATTTGCAGAACAGTTTTGCTATCCATTACCCTCACATCCCAATCCCCAGGTTTACTGAGATCTAAGCTAGCATTTACAGTTTGAGTACAGGAAAAAGTCATTGAAGGCAAGGTTTTGCTCCTTCAAATGGGTGTTAACTTGGAATAAATTTGAAATTGAACAGTATCTTTGCTTATATCGGTGTCCCAGTTGTTAGCAGAGAGCAGCTAATCAGTAATCAAACTTCCATATAATTATTTATCCAGAGATATTTGACCATTCTCCATGGACCCTTTGTACCTGGCAGGAGTACCCTCCAAATTTTATGTATGCTCTATTTAGTTATTTGAGTACACTCTTACCAGTTCTGTTACCTGGAATGTCATGCCATTTAGTGATCTGATATTTTGTGCTTTAATGTGATTAATTTTTACCCACAGTTCATCTTTAGACTTGCTCTCTGACAGAGTACAAAAAAGGACCGATATATTTACATTTTAAAATCTTTTACTTGCTACCCTGCTCCTTCCTTTTCACTTTTATTGAAACCAGCTATCCCATATTTGCTGTGCACTTCAGTCTTCCCATTAGTTCAATGCAGCAGTCTATGTTTACCTAAAATCTTTATCATAGTCATGGATTCAATGACACTTTAGCACTATAAAACTATCTCAGTGATCTAATCAACATCTCTGTTATAACCTATCATTATTGTTAAGGTTTGGATGGGAGGTATCCCCCAAAATCTCATGTGTGAGACAATGCAAGAAAGCTTAGAGGTGAAATGATTGGGTTATGAGAGCCTTATCCCAATCAGTGAATTAATCCCCTGATAGGGATTAACTGGGTTGTAACTGTAGGCTGGTAGAGTTTGGCTGGAAGAGGTGGGTCATTGGGGACATGCCTTGGGGGTATATATTTTGTATCTGGTGAATGTAGTCTCTTTCTGCTTTCTGATCATGTCCTGAGCTGCTTTCCCTCCACCACACTTCTGCCATATTGTTCTGCCTCATCTTGAGCAAACAGGAATAGAACCATCCTTCTATGGACTGAGACTTCTGAAAGTCCAAATAAACTTTTCCTCCTTTCGTCAGGAGTTTTGGTCACCACAGTTAAAATGCTGATTAAAACAGTTATTAACATTACCTAAAATGTTCCTCATTCTCTGTGTACTATATACTTCATGCTTAACCTGGAGAGCAGTGTCGAAAAATATCATTAACCATGCATATGAAGTCTACTACAAACGCACATTGAGTAGTTTTATCATGATCCATATCAGAAAAAAATAGATATATTTTCAAGAAACTTTTCATTCCCCACTAAATTTCTCTCCACTGTGAGTTCAAAAATTTACCAAACCTTAAAAACCCAAACTTTGTTTTCATCATAATTAGATAACAACATATCTTCTATTTTAAAAGCCAAAGGCACTTAAAGTATATTCTCATCTATTCTATCCTCCACTTGATAAAGTATATATGTTTATTTAAATATGATTTCTGTTAAATATTCATTCTCAGAGGCAAAGGTATTGCTTCTCCTTTGTGGGTTTGACCATCTCCCGGTGCTCCTGTCTAGCCTCTCCTACCTGCCTCATTCATTACCTGCCCTTTGTCATCAATTTTTCATCATTGTGTCACTCCCATTTGTCTACAAATAAACCAAGGAATCTAGCCTAAACATACTTCTATTTCTTCTATATTCCTCTCTCTTTTCCTACCTCTGATCTTCATTTGAAGCTTTCCCTTTTAAACACATAGTTGACCCTCTTTTCCCATCATTTTCAGAATCTCCTTGTAGGCTCTTTGAAGTACTTGATCCTTTGCCAAGCTCTCCTCTATGTTGTCTTTCCTTGACTCTCCAATACCACCTTCTTCAACCACTCAATACTTATTTTTCTGTCTTCCTTTTGTATCGTTTTTTGTATTCTTGTCCTTTAAAGTAGGTAAACAATGTGAACAAGATAGTAAACCACATTAAGTAGCTACACTTTAAAATAGTACCAAAAATAGATAAATCACAACTCAGTGATTTTAACTATCTACCACAAGTTTATTTGTACAATTCCAGTATACATGTATAGAAATATTCAGAATTGTTAACTCATACCCTCATGGGACTTACATTTGAACTTATACTTACATTTACATTTTTTACTGAGCCACATCCCAAGCCTGTTACTTATTTTTTATTTTGAGACAAGCTGCTTAGAGCCTGGGCTAAATGGCTGAGGCTGGTCTTGAAATTGGAATCTTCCTGTTGTCTCCGCCTCCTGGATTGCCAGGATTACAGGCATGAGTCACCATGCCTGGCTCTTGCTGTCTCTTCTTAAGCGAGCATCTTTCATATGCCATATACCGTGCATTCTTCCTAAGCAGAGAGGCATTCTCCTTTACTCTGAACTCTCCAGTATGTTCTTAACTTTTTCATGCTTTGGACCTATACATAGTGGTCAGATCTTAAGGTTTAAATGAAGAACCGTTATCTGTTTGCTCTCTGAATTTTCTAAACATTTTAGCTACTTGTGTTGAGGACTCAGCCTCTGGACCTATGATACCTACAGTCTAGAAAATGAATTTTCTAACCCAAGTTTGTATACCTACAAACCAACTAGCATAGTGTTCCCCTTTCCAACAGAGATATTAAATATAAATATCCAAGAGACATAAATATTCAGTCTACTCTACATGAAACTTTTTAGCATTTAGATTAGAAAAAAACTGAAATAATTTTCTCTTCTTTTTGCTACTTAATGCTTATTTTTTCTGCATATTCCTCCAAATTTGTCATTGTGACTGTTCATTCTTTTCCCTAGTACCAATAGGAATGCTCTTAAAATATATCAACATCTATTACCCATTTCCATTAAAATAAATCCTGTATAACAGTTAAGGAAATAATCAACAGAGTAAAAGATGGTCTACAGAACAGGAAAAAATTTGCAGAAGGGATCAATGAGGAGAAAGGAAAACTTTGCACACCATTGTTGGGAATGTGTATTAGTAGTCATATGGACAACAGTTTGGAAGTTCCTTAGAGAGTTAAAAAACAGAATTACCATATGATACAACAATCCTTCTACTCAGTATATATTCAAAGTAAATGAAATTGACTTGTGGGACAGAAACCTGTATTACCATGTACATTGCAGCACTATTCACAATAGTCAAGAAACGAAAACCCAAGTGTTCATCAAGCGATAAACAAGTAAGGAAAGTGTAGTACATAGTACACAGAAAGATGAGTACCACATGATCTCACTAATCGGTGGAATTTTAAAAAGTTGATTGCATAGAAGTATAGAGTAGAATGGTGGTTACTAGAGGCTGGGGAGTGTGTGTATGTTGGGGAAAATTCAATCAGTGGAAATTAATATGCACTTAGATAAAAATAAGAAGTACTGATGTGCTATTGTAGTAGGATGATAACAGACAACAATGTACAGTGCATTTTAAAGAGATAGAAGAAAGGATTTTGAACGTTTTTACTATAAAGACATGATGAGGAGATAATATGTTTAACCTGATTTTGAACATTACATAATCTATACATGTCTTTAAACCTACATAGTATCTCATGAATATGTGTAATTTTAACATTTTTGTCCAACACTTAAAAATAAAATTAAAAAATATATTTACGCTAAGTTTTAAGCCTTGGGTAGATTATTGTGCTATATAATTTCTCAAAGGGCAAAGAAACCCAAATACATTTTTACCTAATTGGTTATCACTGACTGAACTCCGGAAAGGTACAGGCTGTACCCACACTTTGTCCAGCAGAATACCACGTTAATCAAGACAAATAATTTTTTTTAGGTTTAATTTAAAGAAATTTGGTGAAACATATTTTCAAATCAATAAATGCTTGAGAAATGTTCAAATGCCAGTGTAGGCTACACTGTAAGAGAGCTATAATCATAAAGTTTATGATATGCCTGAAAGAAAGTGATGAAATGGGGGAATAAAACCTAAAGAGATTTAAAGATGCTACATTTCTAACTAAAACAGGTAGTAATAAATCTAGGACATGAATATTACAGTCTCAGACTGATAGGTATGTATAGGGACTTTCATAATTATGACTTGTTTCATAGATGGCACCTTACATTTATAGTATGTTACCTATGGGAAAATACCAAATAGCATGGTGGGCATTAAGGACAAATATTGAAATTTTTTTTTTTAATTTTAAAAAGGTGTTATAAACAGGAACTGATTTCCATGATGTTTTTCTTGCATTGCAATTGTTCCGAAATTTATGTGAGATAATTCCTTAAGTCACTCAGACCTCATTTACTGAAAAATTTTTAAAAATTGTACCTATGATGTAACAAAATATATTCTTTAATTTTTCAATTAGATTATTTCTAAGCACTTGAATATTTTTACAGTGACATTGTGACAAAAATATTTTATTTTCATGAAAATATTTAAAGGAAGTTATATATATATATAATGTTATGAAAACTAACAATTTTCTTTGGGGTACTATGTAAAATAACACATTGGTATGATAAATTAATAATGACACACTGATGTTATTTTTAGGGGTTTTGATTTCAGAAATTTTATTTCTTAATTACAAAACTTCCTGAACTGAGGGCACATTTCTTTGTGAAATCAATTAAATCCATGCTATTGCTATTTTGAACACATTGGGTACAGGCTGTACCCATATTTTGCCCAGCAGAATACCACATTAATCAAGACAAATAATTTAGAGCTCCAGTCATACAAATAAATTATATGTCAATGGACTTTAAACTTTCTTTAAGCTCAGTGTGAAAGACTTTAAATGAGGTTATTCAGGTAGCTATGGTTACACTGTCTTGCCTTATCCATGCAGATGGGCTAGTGTGAAATGCTATATTAAAATATTAGCACAGGACAGTAATTAAAGGGCATTCTTGGGAAGTCTATGTGACTTCAGTTCTTGCCTCTGCCAATTACTAGCTGTTTGGTCCTGAGCACATCTTTAACTTCTCCATGTTTCACTTTCCCTATGTGTACATTTGGGTCATGAGACCTTTCTCATAGCATTGCTGTGAGGAATGAACAAGTTATTGAATGTGTTGGACACATTCTAGTCCCTTGATATATGTTGACCATGTTTATTATAATCAAGAAAAGTTAAGATATCTGTTTATTTACTTATTCAAGATACAGTTGTGTTCTTCTTAACATAGATACTACTAGAACTGTTTCTGTCCTCAGCAAGTTCATAATTCACAAGAAAAAAATGGCCAAGATAAACAATTAGGACAAGTAGCAATTAAGTGTCAAACAAAAGTTGCTTTCAGGCTGTTAACAGCAGCAGAACAAAGCAAATTTGACCAAAAAATGCAAAAAGATGTACACAATAGTTATAATAACATGAATATAAGATCAAAATTTGACACAACTGACATAAATAAACTGGAATAGAA
The DNA here is from genome assembly GCF_045843805.1 of Urocitellus parryii. NCBI lineage: Eukaryota > Metazoa > Chordata > Mammalia > Rodentia > Sciuridae > Urocitellus > Urocitellus parryii. Next base: position 41,541,250 of record NC_135536.1, read on the forward strand.
AAAAAAACCAAAACACACTTCTTAGAAAAAGTGTGGCTCTCACAATTTATGTATATTTTCTTTTGGGAAAATAGAATAAGAGGCCAAAAGTCTACAGCTTAAGTAATAATGGCTCTGATTATTATTAATTTATGTAATCCCTACTTTTTCTCTAATAGGAAAAAAGCTTTAAATTTTTCATAAATAATAGGCAAGCGTTTTAGATTCAAATCATATACACTATAGTCATCTCCTGCACATATAGTCTTACATACTGTGGCAGGTGGATAAAGATTATTCTGCTGAGTTCCTACCTACGGATATATGGCATTATAATGCAGATTTGCTTTCATTTCTTTCAAACACTCTCAAATCCCACAGGGCAGAACAAAATTTTCGGTGGTCATTATTATTCTTGCTTTTTAACTGCCACTACTCATACTCCTTATTTAAAGAAGTGCCAATAAAAGGACAATGCATAAATATCAGAGTGATTAAATGTTTTATATTTCTAATAATTTACAATCATTTCTCCCTTCTTGCAAAAATAATGTGCCTGTTTTTTCCTTGGGAACCTGGGGGACTATTGTTCAATGGAATATACACATATGGAAATGGTCCAAAACTTTGAAATGTGTGCATGAATATTTACAATGTCTTTATTATACCCAGGTCAAAAGGAGTTTATCTAGCTGAAAGAAAAATTACTCTTGATACCTATTTTATTTCCTTTAAATATGACATTTGATTAGCAATCCAAACCAATCATACTTTAGTCCAAGTTAGGATTCATAATTTTTGTTTTTTGTTTAATGAGTATGAAAAGATTCCAAAATTTGCAAAGAAAACAGAATCCAGGATTTTTCAAGATCTCATTGGTTTAGACTATATGGTTTACCTTTTTAAATTTTAATTTTGATTTCAAAATTATTCCAACATGTACACAATTTAAAAAAATATAATTAGATGTTCTGAGAAGAATCTTCTCAAGGCTCAGGAGGTAGATGTCAAGACATTCTCCAAAAATTAAATCCCAGAATAGCTAAGAAACTTAATTCTAAGTGTTTATTAGTAGTACTTTTCTGGACAAAAACAGAACAAGAATATGTCTAAGTCCAAATACTCACCAACTTAAATGTTCTGGAATTCCAACCATGACATACTTATTTTTTTTCTGTTTTTTCCCTAAACATTGCTCTTTTGTTATTTATAATGAAAACATAATTTTCATTGTTCATGTATAACCAAAAATATATAGTTGATCTGACCTAGCAAAATCTCGTTGGGATCCGAGCAGTGATTATACATTGTTAAGATGGATGACAGATTAAGAAAAAAAAAATCAATCCTGTTTTGGAAGTTAAGGTCCCAGGATTGTAGGTGAAATTTGACTCTTGTTGTGCTAGGTTCTACTGGAAAAAAAAAAAATGCTGCACAAGTATCAGCTTCTTGACTTGCATTCCCACCTATTCTCTTTTCTCTGGAGATGGCTTTAGAAGAAAGAGCATGTAATGAGATAATATGGAAATTTTTTTTTATGAAATACAGAAAATTTTAAAATAAAAAAGAGATGAATATCTAACCAACAATTAACAACAATATGATACAAGAAAAATCAGTTGGTGGCGAGAATTTTCTCAATCAGAACTTGAAAACAGAAGTCATTAAAATTATTGAGGTGGCTAAAAAGAATAATTAATAACAAGAACCTGAGATAACCAAATTTGAAAAAATGAATTTTACATTAATTTTAATAATTAGGACAAAAATGTTTGATTTATTTTTTCGATTTTATAGTATATTTTGAGAGTTGGTAACACTAGTTTTCCAGTTACAATTTATTATTTGAAAGCACTAAGTAAATGCAATTTATTTTATTTATTTTTAAAATTGGAATGAAGTCCAATTGAAAATTTACACAGTAAAAATTGCAGTGAATAATTATTATTCTCCTTAGTTGCGACTGGATGGTTAAGTTAAATATGTATGGGGTGAGCAGAGGGGAGGGAGGGAAGTGAGGGAGGTATGGGGGGTATGGTGGAATGAGATGGACATTATTATCACCCTTATGAATGGATATGATTGCACAAATGGTGTGACTCTACATCATGTACAACTGGAGAAATGAAAAATTGTGCTCTACTTGTGTAAAAAGATGAATTAATAAAAATATATATATGAGGATTTAGAAATGTAACATCAATATCATTATCTTTGCTTGCTAAGTCAATGTAAAGGTAACATACTACTTTACACATTCTAAAACCTGAAAGCAAGGAATAAATTTCCAGAAACACTCTAAGGAGTGTTAGCAATGCAGGTTTCTAACTCCTAACTCTGCCTCTTCCCAATATGACAAGTACTTAAGATGCCTACAGCAGAGTATGACCCAGCCCCAGAAATCTAATCTTAACAATCAAAAAGCCTGAAAGGTAAGTCTCAAGTTCAATTACAAAAGTTACTTCACACTTAGGGGAAGATTGCAGTATTCTGCAGAAGTCACTTCCAGAGGCAACTTCTGCAACATCATCTGAAAAGAGGAAAATTATTGCCCCCCAAAAAAGTGACATTCTGAAGAACTATGTTAACCTTGCATACTCCATACCTGGTTTTAAAAAAAAAAATGAAAGTCTACAACAAAACTAACTATGTCCAGTGAAAAATTAGTGTTATTGTAATTTCCTTATCCAAAGGACCCTAAATTACAATAAAATCATCTGATAGCAATATTAGAGGATATGATAAAGCTAGAAAAAGAATAAAATCTTTCTTAAGAAAAAAGTAAAGGGTACTAATTTGAAAATAAAGGAAACAAAATTATCTTTAAAAAGAAAGACGCAGATGAGGGGACAGCAACTTTTTATATGAAAGGCCATATTGTACATATATTAGGCTTCAGAAGTAATTCAGTTTCTGTTGTAATTCCTTGAATGACAGCATGGAAGCTGCCACATGCCACATGACACAGTGAGCCTAGCAGTGTGAAGCTTTATTATAAAGACAGGTACAGGTAAATTTGATTTTGGTTTATAGTTGTTGGACTCTGCTTTGGACAATGATTTGCCAAGATTTTAGGTTTTAACACCATGGTAGTAACCTCAATAAGTTGCCAAAAAATAAAAGGAAAATAATTTTCCAGTTAGATAAGTCAAAGTATGTCTTCAATGTACTCATTAATTTTAGATAAAAGAATATTTTAAGAGAAAGTCTTGAGAATTGGAACTATCAAATACAATGTAGGACCCAGAAATACCAATTTTTCTTATTGAATCTAAAATGGAAATTTATTTGACAATTTGACTTCAAAGTAAAGATTACTTGAAGAGACAATGGAATCCTAAAAGTAAATGAAAGACATCTTCTAGCAATAAGGAAATTGAAACACTAAGAAAAGGCAAGGTTAATACAATAAAACATAGATTTTTAATTTAAACTAAGCATTAGGTGTTTATGAATATGAGAAACTAAAGTGTTTTTCAGGTGAATATAATAGATTCAAGAAACTGGATTTCTTATGTCTCTGGGGATAGAGTTTAAAATGTTTTAAGTTACTAGAAATGAACAGTAAAATATTTGGAACTCTTGTTGTAAATTATATTAATGGTATAAATATTTGAAAAATGATTGATGATTATAAATGAACAAAGAAGGCGATTCCATTACAGAAATCACAGAAATTGTATAAGGCAAAAACAGAAAAAAGAATAATAATACAAAACAGTAGCTGGAAGGGTGACATAAATATATCAATTGTCCCACTAAATATAGAGACAATTCTCCTGAAAGAGAAACTTGACTGAATTGCAGATAAACTCAAGCAATCTTTTGTTTTTATTTGATACTATTAAGACCAAATGCACAAAGTATTTTAGAATCAGCTAAGATATTTGATCTTTGAAACTAGAGGTTACCATATTTGGTATGGTATATTTCATTGTTATGAACAGTAAAAGGAATCAATAATTTGACCATATAATAACACATCAAATAATGAAAGCTGTATATTATTGAAATATATGTTCTACATAATAACAACAAAAGGCATAAAAGTAAAAAGAAAAAAATTCAAGAAAGAAATGAAAATATAATTTTCATTATATATTTGAGATTTTTAATCCAAATTCAGAATACTAGTTTATGTTAATATCAATAAAAATGTTTTAGATGGCAACAGAAAAGAAAGGAAAAAAAGAAGTAAATGAAGGAAAATAAACCAAACTATTTTGGGAAGAAATCAAAGCATTTTAAGGAACATCTAAATTGCAAAAGGACTAGTTGGTGACAAAAATGCTAACTTTCTGTTTCAAGAATTTAGACTTGAACACTAAGGAGAAAATAGAAATAAAAATAATAAAATAAAATATAAAATAGTGGTCAGTAGGAGAAAGGAAGAAACATGAATCAGTTTTACCTGGATGACAGAATAAATGAATAGCTTCGTTTAGTGACAAGAAAGGTGAAATTCTGTGTAATGTTTGAGAATTGGTTATGATTATGCAATTTACTTTTCCTTTCCAAGCTTAAGTTTTCTGATTCTTTCAAAAATAATAATATTACATCTGTCAACATCCAAGCATTGTTTTTTCCCAGAAATAGATTCATCCAAAATTCAAGTGGAATCTCAAGGGATTCTGAGTAGCCCAATTCTGAAAAGGAAAATTCACATTACATGATCTCAAAACTTACTAAATGCTAGAGTAATCAAGACAGTGTGATACTGGTACATAGACAGGTAGACCAATGGAGTACTTTAGAGAATCCAGAAACAAACCCTCACATACATAGTCAAAGACTTTTGACAGAAGTGTCAAGACCATGCAATAGATAAATGACAGTCTGTTCAACCAAATAGCAAAAGAACAAAGTCAGATGCTTCATACCCCATTCAAAAATCAATTCAAAATTGATCAAATAAATGAGTCAAAATCATAAAACACAGGAGAAATAACATAGGGAAAAGCTTCATGATGTTGGATTTCACAATTATTTCTTGGATATGACATCAATGCACAGGCAACACAATAAGAAACAGATAAACTGGACTACATCAAAATGAAAATCTTCAGTGCATTGATGGACACTATCAACAGAGTATACTCTGTTTCGTCACTAAAGTAAATTCCATTTTCCCTCTTATATGTTCTTATAATCCTTGTTTTTCTTTTATAGCACATAGCATAAACTTAACTATAAAATTAAATAATAACTATTTGTTTAACATCTGTTTTCCCCATAGATTGTAAGGTCCACTAGAATATTTATGTACCAGGATGTGTAATATTATCACCTCTGAAAAATATTGCCTAAAAATGGTTTGAGCTCATCCTGGGTTCATTTTGGAATAAGACAAAACAAAAATGAACTACATAATCCACATGAAGTGCTATTCTTCTCTTTTACCTTTCTATTCCAAACATCCTGTACTTCTTTTAAGCCTTCAAATGAATTCCCTCCCCCTTTTCTCACTGCAGTCAAATTGAAAATTTCCTTCCTCTGTAACCCTCAGTACCAATGCATGGTTTGCCAGGTCCCACTTATTTCCAGCTAGACAATGTCTGGCTTTCCAGATGAGGCTGTTTTCCTCTTATCAACTGATTCTATTTTAACAGTCTCAAAATTGTCTTTACTTACTGAGTGTTTATTATCCCCCTTATATTGTAAGCCCATAGAAATTATGCACCCCATGTATAAACCCCATGTTTAGTGACTTATATCCCTAATGTCTTTCACTGGTTGGCAGTTTCTGATGTATTCATTTATCTAACTATTAAAAAAAGATTAAATAGGAAGACAAGAAAGTTATCAGTTCTCAATAAAGTATGTCTCCATGGAAGTCTATAGCAAGAGGAATTTAGAGGTTAACTAATAAAACCAGTAAAGGCTGAAGTGGTTAAGAGAGTGTCCAGTGCTATAATGAGTTATTAATTGGTGGCAAAGGACAAATTGGTCTTCAGTGAACATAGTTCCCTTACGCTAGATGACAATGCCCATGTGCTACCTCAGCTGCTTGTTCAGACAGATACATGTTTCTGGCTCCTACATGTAAAGACTGGCACAGTTTGTAGGGCATACTGTGTAGGGTTTACAGCATTTTTAGGGGCTTATGAAAATATTTTATTATTATTTAAATAATAAGAAAAATCTGAAATTTGAAAAGGAAATTTAAGTGTATAAAAATATATTTCTCTTTATACTAATGCACACATAAAACATAATATTTAAATTACTTTATAGAGAAAGGGGCCCAAAATGGCAAAAGTGCCTATAGCCTATGAAACTCATAAAGTGGTTCCATTGGTAAGCCTTAGTTGGACATTTTTGTAAAATTCTACAAATGATCTTAAAGAAGGTGGCCCATAGGTTGCATTTGAGAAATCTGTACCAGATTATTCTGTTTTACTCCTGACTCAAATAAATTTATTAAGGAAATTTTCTTTTTTTTCCTTAAAAATCCATTTATTAGGAACATTTATGTGAAGGTAGTAACTTAAAAAGGATATAACTTATCTTTGTGATATTTGCGAATAAAACTCATACATGAAACAAGAAGATCAATCCAAAGAAAGTTACTGGTAACTTCAACTGTAAATAGAGACATAAAAATTATATATTACATATTAGCTCACTTCATAGGATAAAAAATTAAAATGCATATTTTCATTTTGGCTAAATAACATTTTTCCCAGACAGGAAATAATCATATAGCATAGAACAGATTATTAATATAATTCATCATATCAACAGGGAAGATAGTAAAAATATCATATAATTATCTCAATAGATGATGTTAAGAATTGTAAAATTTTACATCTATTCTTGATTAAAACACTTAAAATTATGTTTGGAGTATTTCTTTCTTAGCATGACAAAGGGCACATATTTAAAACCTGGAGCTAACATTTTATTTAATGGAGGAACATTATGGTTATTCTATTTAAAAGCAGAAATAAGGTAAGAATGATGTATTCTGTACCCACTCTTATTTAATAACATACCAGAGAAGTCTGGGCATCGTTATTCAATAAGAAAAATAATTAAAATACAGATAGAGGAAAGTAAGAAATGTGTGTGTATATATATATATGTATATGCTTATACACAATTAACATATGAAAATAAAAGTATTGCATATCTAACTACATGAAAATTACCCCCAAATCATCCAACATCATAAAATGATAAAACATCCAAAACCTCTATAAACAGCTATGCATAATGATATATGTGGAAACTCACTTACTGCAAGAAGTGCTGGAAGTTGATAGCTCCATTCTTACCCTGACACATTTCAAATGTATGGTACATTTTTACAGTATGTTTTAAACTAGATCATAAATATAGCCAATGCATAGGCATCTTCAAATCACCAATGTAAAGCTAACCATATGCACATACACTTTGTGGAATAAAGGAGAGCTTTCTTTCTACATGCTCACTCCATCACATATTATAATGGTTTGAATGTTGGTCCCATTCCAAACTCACATTGAAATTTAATTGCCATGGTAATAGGGTTAAGAGGTGGGAACTTCCAGAGGTCTTAGGCCATGAGGGGCCTACCCTCATGGATGGGAGCTGATGCAGTTTTTAAAGTATAAATTTGGCTCCCTCTTGTTCTTTCTTCCTTCTGTCATGGATGACACAGCAGTAGGCTCTCACCACATTCTGGCTCTTCTCTCTAGGACTGTTCAGCCTCCAGAACTGTGAGGCAATAAATTTCTGTTCATTACACATTACTTACCCTCACATATTGTTACAGCAGCAAAAGCAAACTAGGACACACATAGACGCCTATTAAACATATGTATGTACATTTATAAGCACACATATGCAAACATACATACATACCTTTATACACGTGCAAGCACACACTTATATTCACATATGTTTGTACATGCACATACAAAAAGACATGGAGATCTCTCCTCTTTTAGATATATATATCTGGCAATAGCCCAAAGGATTAAATCAGGATTTTCATAGATGAAAGCTAGAAAGAAATGGCTGATACTCAGCCAGGCAGTCCATGCTATTAACCATGGTACTTTGCTGCCACCCCTGTAACTTGAAAGTCAGAGTATCTGTTTAACAGGGGTTTATTGAGGATTACGAGTTAATCACATAAAGTGATTAACGTGATGCTTGGCATAGAGTGCACACTTAATGAGTGTTAGACATTGTTGTTTTATTAGGAGTTTTTTCCCACAAAATGTCATTATCAAAAATTCATGTGACAGCTACACAGCAGTTTATAATCATTACTTTGGAGACATACCAAAAAAGAGAACCTCATACATTTTGAAGATCAAGTATTTTCTTCCTAGCCCAAGGTTTTTCCATTAAAACTTAGTGGTGTGTGTCAGGAAAAATGTGTTTTATTCCACTTTTTCAGGCTGAGTTGCGGACAAAGAGAGTGTTACCAAAGGGTAGTAAAGCTAATAAGTAGAATTCTGCAGGGGCAATCCTTGGGATGGATAAAGGAGAATGTAAGAGCTAATAAAAGCAGGAGTATTGCTGCCATGTTTGGTTTGAAGAGAAGAACCCAAGGATCCTGTGGAGGTGCTTCATCCCAGAAAATGTACTTCTTCAGTGAGGGAAGTTTGATAATGTTGTTCTTAAAATGTTGACTTTGAAGAGAAAGCAGACTCTTCAAAGTCATTACTAGAATGGTCTAAAGCTTGACCCAGAAGACAAATTTACTATAGAACCATTCAGAAGTCTTGGAAGCTGAGCATCAGTTCTCTCAAATATAAATGGAGATAATAATTCTTCCATGCCTAGAAAGCTGTTGTGGATCACAAATGACACAAGATAGGTAAAATAGTTTTGAACTATAAAAGCTTTTCAATGTAAGAAATGAAATACTATCTATGTATTTCCATAATTAGGTATTTGGTACCTGTTTCCCTTCTTAGATATTAAAGATATAATTATATTTCTTAGCAACTTGCCTAGAATCTAGTAGAAACAATAAATATTTGTCAAATGAATGAATGAACAATTATAAAATAGAAAATACATTGAAAATGAAGGTTGACATATCTCCCCAACAAATAAGGACAACTTGAAAAAATTTAGATGTGTGGGTGGACAGATGAATAAATAATTTTTGTTACATGTGTGCTTACTTTTTCAAAGACTTCGATTTTCCAAGACTTTGATATTCTTGCATATACACAATCTAGCACTATGCTTTGCCTTAGACTAGATTATCAGGTTTATTCAATATGGAATTATTATTATTTTACTTCAAGTACAGTTGTGTTAAGCTAAGAATGTGGTGAGATCTCTTCATGGCCATGAACTGTTCATTAATGAGACACATGTGGGTCTAGGTGCGTAATTATTCACCTTAAGGGAATGAGGTGGCTTCCTGCCAGGGAGTCAATTTGGCTACCAGAATGAAGAGAGGCATTATTTCACCTCAGCAGTTCAATTCTACTTCAAGTTGATAATATAAATGACAAGATGCAATGCTCTTTATTCTCAATGTATTTTATCAACACTTACTTATTTATATTTAATAATGCCATTTGCTGATCTGAGTATGTAGTTACTAATGTGATTTTGAAAAATATGCTTTTAAAAATTTTATTAATGCATAATAATTATATATAATAGTAGAATAAATTGTGACATATTCATGCATACATATAACATAATATGAACAGTTTCATTCTCTAATACCTCCCTTGCCCTCCCTTCTTCCCTCCTGCTGACCCTATTCTTCCACTCTACTGGTATCCCTTCTATTTTCATGATTACCTTCTTTTTTTCTCTTTTTCCTCTCTAACTTCCTCACATGAGAGAAAACATATGATGCTTGACTTTCTAGTCTGGTTTATTTAACTTAAAATGATGCTCTCCAGTTCATTCCATTTTCTTGAAAATGACCTAATATCATTCTTCTTTGGGGCTGAATAAAACTCCATTCTGTATAAAGATCACATTTTCTTTCTCCATTCATCTCTTGAGGGACTCCTAGGCTGGTTCTATAACTTGGTAACTGTGCACTGTGCCCTTATAAACATGGATATGCAGGTGTCTCTATGGTATTATTTAATTAACTTTAATTCCTTTGGATAAATACAGAGGAGTGGGATAGCTGGGCTATACAGTGCTTCCCTACCTAGTCTTTTGAGGAATCTCTATGCTGATTTCCATAGTGGTTATACTAATTTACATTTCTACCTACAAGGTGTAAGAGTTCTAAAAAAGGTGTTTTGTAAAGATGAAAACTAGAGAAGATGGAAGACTACACTGGAATTAGAAAATGTATGAGGACAAAGGTAAACTATCCACGATACTGTCTTGTTTAAAAGAAACAACAACAACAACAAAAAGTTTAAATAGGTTTGAATCATAAGAGGATTCTGTTTGCCACTGTGATCACTAGCCAGATTTTAGGAACCCAGTAATAGAATTCTTGGGAAATCTCATTGCAATGCCCTTTTGGGATTCAGGTTCATCAAAGCACATTTACTGTTTAGTGGAATGGAAATATAAGTAGTTTGAAATATCCTATTTCAAATCAACTAACTTCAGTTATTTTATTAGAAGATATAGTGCAACTGTAACTTTGATACCAGAAATACATGACATCGAGAGAGAAAAAAATACCCTTTCACACCTGCTTTACTTCCAGCTAGAAAGTATAATTTGATTATTTTCTGGTTCCTGGGATGTAGTAAAGTCCTAGGCAGAAAGGCACAGACTTTAAATACAGGTAGGTAAACGTTTTGTGTAAAAAGACCAGACAGTAAATGCATTTGCTTTGTAGGTCAAGAGATGAAAGTGAAGATATGCAGGTACTTACAAACCAGAGAAAGTAAATTTTTATAATTTTTACTAAAAAATTTGAAGTACAATAATAATTGAATACTTTTCAGTAACTTGAGTTTATGGATGGGTTTTGCTTAATTGTGTTTCAAAATTAGTACTTCTTATCATCAGAATCAATCATAAATATTCATCCATGTAAAAGATTTTCCAAATTTCATCTTTGAAAAATCTTTTAAAATAGATTGACATTGCACAGTACTGATAGCCTTCCATAAGTTATGACCCAAATTAAACAGTTTTTTCACTTGAAAGACACTTATAGAATTCTATTAGATTATTCTCTTGATATTTGCCATCTATGATCTAATGACATTGCAGAATCATCAATTTTCACTGAAATTCTTCAGTATAATTATAGAGTAAACTCAATTTTGAAATGTAAATGTAAAAACTTCCTTTGTACTTGCACTAAATTTTGAAAAACACTGCTGGGTTTCTGGAAATGTCCTTAGGGCTTATAAAACACAACCAACTAAATACTTTGTGGGAATAGATGTAATATTTCATGTTGATATTATAGGGAATGTATAAAGTGGCTTTATTTACTTGTGGTCTGAACAGTGTTATTTGTCCTTGCATTAACTTCATCATAATAAATGTTTTTCATAAAATAACCACTGTTTTCTTTATAATTTTAGGTTGGATTCATAGAAAGCATTGCAATTTTGCAATAAAGTTTAATTTCTAAAGACTTTCAATATATGATAATAATGGTTGGAGGATAATTCTTCTCATTCAGAAAATTTTTAGTCTTGACTCTCAGTTGAAAAAAAAAAATCCAAATATTTTTATAAATGTTCATAATCAAGTATTTGTGTGGATATACACTTTCCAAAATAATTGAGTAAGCATCTAGGAATGCAATTACCAAGTAAGTGAAAAGTCTCTGTTCAATTAAAAACAAACTACCAAAGTGGCTATGCTATTTTTCATTCTCCCAGAAATGATTGAAAGTTCCTGTTGCTCCACAGGCTAATCAGCTATTGTCATGGTTTAATTTGGGGATTTTATTCATTATAATGGGGGTGTAGTGGTGTTTCATTGTGGTTTTGATTTGTATTTCTCAAAGGACATAATGTTGCACACATTTTCATGTGTGTATTTGTCATCCCTATATCATTTCAGTGAAGTGTTTTCTTCTCTTGCCATTCTTGAATTTTTTTTGTTTTATTACTGAGTTTTAAAATCTTTTTATATATGTGTGCAAGTCATATATCAGACATGTCACCTGAAAGCATTTTCTCTCAGTATATGATTTGTTTTTTCATTCTCTTATCAGTCTTTTACAGAGCAAAAGTATTTACATTTGGTAAAGTCCCATGTTTCTTTCTTTCTTTTAAGTTCAATATATTTATTTTCTTTTATGGACTGTGATTTGGGTATTGTATTTAGAAAACCATAACCAAATTTAAGGTCATGAAGATTTTATTTTACAAATTTTATGGTTTTATATTTTAATTTTAGTTTATGGTATATTTTTAATTAACTTTTATTTTAGGTGTTAAGTACATGTCTGTTGTCATTCTTTATACATATTCACATCCCATTTTCCTAGGAATACTTGCTAAAAATGTCCATTTTCCATCAAATTACCTTGCCTCTTTTCCAAAACCCAGTTGATTGTATTTGTTTGGACTTGACTCTCTTACATTAATATATATTTCTATGCTTTTGTCTATATCATCCTCTTTTCATTACTAAAGCTTTATAATAAATCTTGAAATTAGGTAATGTATTACAATTTTTTTTCAAAATAATAGTGGCTATTTTATTACTTTGCCTTTCTATATGAATTTTAAGATCAACTTGCTGAATTCAACAAAAAATCTTGCTGGGATTTTAACTGAAATCGAATTGTATGTTTAAACAAAATTGAGAATTGCATCTTAACAATATTGAACCTTCCAATTTACAAACATGGTCTATCTTTCCATTTATTTAGGTAGTCTGTGGTTTCTTTTGTCAGTGTTCTGTAGAATAGATTATAAAATCTGCACAGTTGATTTTTACTTAAGTGCAGGTACTTTATTTGTGGTGTTACTGAAATGGTTATGGGCTTCTAAATTTCATATTCTAATTATTCATTTCTAGCACATAAAAACAAAATTGACCTTCTAGATTGACCTTTATCAAATGATCTTGCCAAATTTACTTACTAATTTCAGAAGACTTTTGTAGTTTCTATGAAATTTTCTATATATTCAATTGTTTCATTTACAAATGAGGATGATTTTGTTCCTTCCTTTCCACTCTGCATGGCTTGATTTCTTTTTTCTTGCTAGAACTTTCAGTATGAAGTTGATAACTTGTTTGTTAATTTGCCATTTCTTTCTCTCTCTCTTTTTTTAGTTGTAGATGGACACAATACCTTTATTTTGAACGAAGTGCTTCACACATGCTAGGCAAGTGCTCTACCACTGAGCTACAACCGCAGCCCCTAATTTACTATTTTTGTTGCACTCCATGCCCTTAACTTTTTGAGCAATTGTTCTTGCCAAAAAGCTAATAGTCTTAAACAAGTTTTTTTTTCTCTAGATTTTTTTATTTGTTGGCAGCAATTAAACCTGATAGAATTATAATTGGTAAACCACTTTTCTTGTTTGGATAACAAGTCTCTAAAAGTATAGTTTTTATCAGTGTGTGTGTGTGTGTGTGTGTGTGTGTCTGTCTGTCTGTCTGTCTGTCTGTCTGAATGTGTGAATGCTGCCATGATGACATATTCCACTTCATGTTTAATAATTTTTGTAACCATCACTGTGAGTTGGTACTATTGTGTTGAGTACTTAATCTGGCAATGTCAGTATATAGTGTGTGCTTTTAGCATAGCTAAGTGTCATTAGATAATAAACAAATTGAATGAATTTTAGTTGATCTAATTAAACCACACTCCATTGTGGCTTAAAAACACATTAGAAATCTGTTTTCTCTCTCTCTCTTTTTAAACATAATTGTTATAAAAATATTAGTAAAGGTCATGGTATGGAGATATGTGTGACACTTGAAATGCTGTTGATCTGTAACTGCAACACTGTGATTTGAAGTGTCCTAAGCATTACTGTGAGGCAAAGAGAGAGCCACATGTGGTCTCTGAAGCAATTCAATTCTGCTGTTGTAGTTCAAAACAATATTTGCTACTGTGTAAATAAACAAACATGGCTGTGTTTAAAAAAATTTTTGGATACTGAAATATAAATTTCACATATCATGACATATTCCTTTGTTGCATTTTTCAAGTCTTGTAGATATGTAAACACAATTCTTATACAGACCCTGTTTCTAAAAACAGGTAGCAGAATGGATTTGGCCCATGGGCTGTACTTTGCTAATGCATAATCTAGAACTATGGAATATCTATAGAGGTTGGAGGTGCTGCATAATCTTTTTATACAAAGACACAGATCTACTCCTTGGCGAGAACCCTGCCATATGTTCTCTGAGAAAGGGTTAGTCTGTGTGGATACTGTGCACATGTATTTGTTAGTGTGCTTATATAGGTTAATGTTTATGTGCTTAAGTGAGGGTGATAGTATGCATATATACCTGTGTGTATTAATATGTGCATATGTATGAACATGTAATGTGTTTTTTATGTATGTTTGTGTGTCCATATATGGTTTAGTTAGGATTTATGGATAAATCTAGTCTTTTTTTCTCCAAAGATTGTATATACAGGTAGTTGCATGTTGATAAATTAGAGATACCAGTTTTAGCTATATCTCAATTTCAGAATTTAGTTCAAAATTATATTTTTCTCTATTATAAAATAGCTGAGACATGTCTCTTTCATTAGCATTACTATTTAGACCAGCTAAACAGAAACTGAGCTCTCACATAACTATTCAGATAATTGTACCACATTAAGTGCCAAAATTGAAATATCCATGCCATCAAAATATTTCTTCACTTATTTTTTCTAAATCTCTTTAAAATCTTATATTAAAAGCTGTTACTCTTCTAGGAGTTATGAGATTTAAATTTTCATTAAATTAAGTTTCATCAAGTTTCAATTTTGTTCTCCTTTCTAATATATTAATTAACTTTCTTTTTGCAATCTATATGTCTATATGTAGGGCTAGCGATAGGGTGTACAAGTTAGCACACATTTTCTTTCCAATTCCATATGTGAAATTCATGGGAAACTCACAAAATAGTATGTGCCTCAATCTACTCAGCTGGAAAGTTGGGTTTTAAAAAATGGCGTGCAGAGAGAATTTAAAGTTAAGGTGCCTGGCAATTGAAGTGGACCGTAGGAGATTCCCAACACATTACGTGTCTCAGATGATGAGCACTCCAAGTAATATAACAAGGAGAGAAAGGTTATTATCAAACACTGTCTTAGTCAACAAGAGGGTTTCCTGCTGTCTGTGGACACAGAGGGATGAGAAAACATGAAGTACTGTTTGCTCGAAGACATTTAGAAGTGATTTTATCATAAAATTTACTTCTATCCTGTAAGATGCCAGATACTTCTAAAAGAAAACAAATGTTTGGGCAAAAGAATAGTCACTGGATCCATCATGTACAATTATTTTAAATGACCCACTATTCATTTACTCAACATCTAATTATTCCATTCTTTTGAGCTGACATTTTTTGGGGAAAATCTGACATCTACTTAGGCAAAAATATTTTATTCTATTTCCAAGAAATAGTCTAGCAATCGATTTTTACATTTCCTTAAAATTATACCATTTTATTATGCTGTCCTTCTAATCATACTTAACAAAATAAGAAATTAACTTGGTAAATAACACATGACAACTTTCATTTTCCATAAATGTTTTGCCTTATCCAAATAGGACATTTATACCTACAATTCAATAATTAAATATCAAAGAAGTTTCTGTCTCAAAACACAGGTATGTGGCTATCCTACCCAAAGACAAAAAAAGACAGAAGAAAACCAGCCATACATAAAACAAGGGTGATTAAATCAATCACTATTTATTTCTCTAAGTAGAGCACTAAATATACACAGCATATTAAATACCATATGGTAAAGATTGAAAAAAAATATCCTGCAGATACAATAGTGACCTGTCTGAGTGCACAATTTATGGCTACTAGAATTATTTCTATGCTAAAATTACCAATAACGTGGGTCTTTAAAATCTGTGAAAAATAGACTCTGAATTGCAACTTCAGGTAGATGTTTACTTCTAGTCCTGTTTAGATATGAAAGCCAATTCTGTTTCAGGTCAAGTTTGCAAAGCTAAATAAAGTTAATATAGGCTCCCCTAGCCCCAGTTGCTCAAATATGTGTGATTTTATACACCTTGGCAATATATTAAGAATGCACAACTCCAGATTTTTAGAATACTTGAGAAGGAAAGAAGTGGAAGCAGAAGATCCAAGGAAAATCTACCCTAGATAGTTGTTAGCTCCTAGATTGATCAGATCTTTAATGTTTTAAGTAACCACTGGTAACTGGTCCTACTCACAACCAAATTGGACCTTTGTAATCAACAACCATTTCAGAAACGTACTTAACCCAATTCCTCTGTTTCTGGGTTTCTTTCTTTAAATATCTCAGTCTGACTTGGAAGATAATTAGAAATTTCAACAAAAATTGAATTAATTTATAAATATTTAGTTTGTGTTCGCATGCTTGATCTTAACCTAATTATGAGTTATTTTTTCTGTTTACAGATAAGGACGTTTTCTCCTAAAACTGTTAGATTTTATCATCTGCATGACATATATCTTTTCAGCTCTATACTATGAAAACATCCATATGGATATATATCGTTGCTTTTCAGGTGTCAAAATTTGTTGATAAATATATAGTTTGTAAGAAGCATATAAGTAGCAAGTAACCAACTGTGACTATTTATTATGAAATTCAAATAAAAATGTATCTGTATTCTAAAAAACCAAGATAATGGCCCAGGGTTCAAATCAGAAATGAACTAGTTCTGTTGGTGAAGTCATTTACTCTAGCCATATTAATAATGAAAAAGCAAAAACTTATTGAAAATTGTAAACTATATTTAATTTCCCACTTAATCAGTCAACATCCTTTCTACTGAAATTGTCTCTATTCCCAACACATTACTGTTTCCAGTTAACATTATGCTCAGGAAGGATGGATTTTCATCACATAGGATAGTTTAATTTGGTTAATTGTGTTTCTCTCTCAATATACCATCTGTTTGAATCAGGCTTAAGTTGAAGATATCTGAAGCTAGTCTGGCTATTTTAAGAGGAAAGGATTTAATACAGGAATTAAGTTTATGCAAACTTATTGAAAAATTAGGAAGACAGGTTACAATACCTCAGAAGTTACACATACGGAGAATTTATGCCTTCATTATAATCAAGAATCTGAGTCACAGTCACTACAATTACAGGTTCTAAGAATATATTAGTTTAGCTATGCAATCCATAGACTAGAAAACTGGGTACTGTTGACTCCAGAGACACAATACATCTGTTATATTGGCACAGGCAAAAATGGATGCCCCAATCCTTGTCAATATTCAGAAATTAATTACAGAGTGCTGGAATCTGTGCAAATGCTGTTACAGAAATATCCAAAACCTCTGTAACTATGTTAATCACCAGAAATGGTAGATTTGTAGCATTCACATAACTCCTCCTTCCAACTCACATTACTATATCTAACTCTCCAACCTGAATATTCTGAGTCCTGTGTGCTAAGGAGACTTAGAAATGTAGATTTTTAGCTTCTCGATTGCAGAAATGTGGGAAAGCACATAAGAAGGAAGATGGAGGAGATCTTGAATACAAATCTTTCATAACTCCCACTACACTTTTCTTTGCCTATTCACTGACCACTTATGCTTCTCTTCTCATGCAAAAATTTCCACACAATAATAGTAGCAATAAGCTATTTCCAACTAATCCAATGGAACCGTTCTCTCGAACAAATAAATAGTCACAGAATCCTTCTCTGGATGATATTCCCTCCTGTTCAAATCCACTGACCTCATCTATATATCTTATAGACTTATCAAAAACAACACATAATATAAAATGGAGGAAATTAAGTGGAAGTAGAATATATATATATATATATATATATATATGTATTAAATATAGTTTTTATTGGTCCAAATTGTCACAAGACCATTGTTGGGGTTTATAGCAACTTTCTACTCTGTATTCCATGCTGCCATTGCTCTCAACTGTTTAGCATTAAATGGTAGATGAATTGAAACCAAATTTCATTCATTCTGGGGATGAGCTATTGGTGGTCCTTCCTGTTTTAGATTGCTGGAATTGTACATGAACCTCTGGACTTGGTCATTTTAGGCTACATTCTAAAGGGTCCCCTCCATTCCACCGTTAGCCATACTAAGTCACAAACTTTAATAGCAACTCTGTGTTCCTTTAAAATGAGCATCAATCAGTGTACTCCCGTAATCCCAGAGGCTTGGGAGGCTAAGGTAGGAGGGTTGCAAGTTCAAAGCCAGCCTCAGCAACTTAACAAATCCCTAAGAAACTCAGTGAGACCCTGCCTCTAAATAAAATACAAAAAAGGGCTGTAGATGTGCCTCCATGGTTAAGTGCCCCTGAGTTCAATCCTTG
Source organism: Urocitellus parryii (assembly GCF_045843805.1). Lineage (NCBI taxonomy): Eukaryota > Metazoa > Chordata > Mammalia > Rodentia > Sciuridae > Urocitellus > Urocitellus parryii. The sequence goes on from NC_135536.1 coordinate 41,559,622, forward strand.
GTAACAAAAAATAAAACAGCATCAATCTTTTCATCTAACAGAGGAACTACTTTTAAACTTATTTTTTATTGACAAATAATATTTTCATATCTTTCTGGGTAGTATAATAATTAAATATGCAATGAATATATTAATATCCAGAATTTATAAGGACTCAAAAACATAACACAAAACTAAACTATTATTTAAAAATGAACAAAGTATCTGAGTAGATATTTCTTGAAACAAGACATAAAAATGGCCAATATGGAGAGATTCCTTCCTGATGTTTCTAATTATTAGGAAACTGCAAATCAAATCACAATGGTATCACTTTACCCCAGGAATGGTGATTATAATAAAATGAAAATAGCAAATGCTGGTACAAATGTGGAGAAAGAACTTTTAGAAAGAAAATGTGTAGTCATTAGGGAAAACAGTATGGAGATTCCTCCAAAGACACACACACACACACACACCTCACAACACATTTTTCCCCCTCCTATTACTTTTAAGGTCACAAGATCCCCAAATGACATATGGCCATTTCACCTTTCAACTTTAGGTATTGTGTGTCATCTGGGAGGTCTTGCCTTCTTGTATTTGACAGATTTTAAACCAGGAGAGGTCAATGTTGTGGGAAGAAAAAGGAAATTTTTTCAAGAGGACTTACTCACAAATTCCAGATTCTATATTTTGATTATGGGAGAAAATGCACCAGAATGAATGCCCTATGCCATTCATCTGAACTGTGAGGTTGGTATCTCAACACTGGGACCTCTGCTCATGCTGCCACAGGAAGGTTCTGTGTCTCTATGGCATACTGGTCCTCCGAAACAGTGGTAGCAATGGAAGCAAAGACTCATCTTGTTTCTGCTTCCAAATTTCACCTAAGTGCCTTTGATAGAACGGATGTCATGTCCAGACACTAGCTTCGGGGTAGTCTGGAAATAAAACACATTAAAAGGAAGGTGGGTTGGCCATCAAGTGCCTCTACTTCCTTTCTACCATGACATCCAATGTCCATGGCAGCATTCTTTTTAATTGATGTCATGGGCCATTCGATTTTTTTCCCCCCTCTGTTCCCTTTGTTATTTGTGGTAAGAACACTTTAGATCTACCCACTTAGCAATGCTTGAGTTTATGATGCAGTGTTATTAACTACAAGCACTACACTGTGCAATGTCCAGGATTCATTTATCTAATACCTTCCTATTTCTATCCCCTAAACCCTGGCGGCCATCATTATATTTTTTTTTCTTTGAGTTAAACTATTTAAGCTTCTTCATTTAAGTGGATCATATATTCTTTTTTAAACATTTTTTATTTGTTCTAATTAGTTATACATGGCAGTAGAATGCATTTTGACCCATCAGACATAAATGGAGTATGACTTCTCATTCTTCTGGTTGTACATGATATAAGAGCTACACCAGTCATGAAATCATATATGCACATAGGGTAATAATGCTTGATTCATTCTACTATCATACCTACCCCCATATTCCCTTCCTTTACTCCCTTCACTTCCCTCTGTCTAATCCAAAGTACCTCTATTCTTCCCTAGCTCTCTCCCCCTATTGTGAATTGGCATCCACATATCAGAGAAAACATTCCGTCGTTGGTTCTTTGGGATTGGCTTATTTTTTTTTTACCATGATATTCTCCAATTCCATCCATAATTTAATTCTTTTTTTAAAGTCTGAGTAATATTTCATTGTGTATGTATACCACATATTCTTTATCCATTCAGCTGTTGAAGGCCATCGAGGTTGGTTCCATAGCTTAGCTATTGTGAACTGAGCTGCTATCAACATTGTTGTGGGTGTGTCACTGTGGTATGCTGATTTTAAGTCCTTTGGGTATAAACCCAGGAGTGGGATAACTGACTCAAATGGTAGTTCCATTCCAAGTTTTCTGAGGAATCTCCACACTGCTTTCCATAGTGGTTGCACCAATTTGCAGTCCCACCAGTAATGTATGAGTGTATTTTTTTTCCACATCCTTACCAATATTTATTGTTGCTTGAATTCTTGATTGCCATTCTGACTGGAGTGAGATGGATTTGCATTTCTCTAATTGCTAGAGATGTTGGAACATTTTTTTCATATATTTGTTGATTGATTGTATTTTTTCTTCTGTGAAGTGTCTCTTCAGTTCCTTAGCCCATTATCATTCTTTTTGCCTTCTGTGTCTGTCTTATTTCACTTAGCCTAATGTCCTTCAGGTTCATCCTGATTGTTGCAAGTGGGAGAATTTTTGTCCTTTTTAAGGTTAAACAGTATGCCATCTTATCTGTATAGCATAATTTCTTTATTCATTCATCCATTCTTGGGCATTTAGTTTGCTACCATGTCTTGGCTGTTGTGAATAATGCTGCAATGAAATGGGAGTAAAGCTATCTTACCAATATTTTGCAATTTTCTGGATATACACCCAGGAGTTAATTGCTGACCATAAGGTAGTTCTAGTTTTAGTTTTTTGAGTAATTTCCATATTGTTTTCCATAAAGGCTATACCAATTTACATTCTCACCAATAGTGTGCAATGGATCTGTTCTACACATCCTTGCCAACACTAGTTATCATTTAAAAATCTGAACAATATCCATCCTAACAAGTGTGAAGTGACATCATCATGATTTTGATTTGCTATTGGCCCTTTTTATGTCTTTTTTGAAAATACCTCTATTCAATTCCGTCTTAATCTGTTTCCTGTTACTACAAGAGCATGCCTGAGGCTGGGAAATTTATAAAGGAAAGAATTCCATTTGGACTCACAGTGCTGGAGACTGGGAAGTCCAAGATCAGGTGGCCATAAATGTCAGGGTCTTGTATTGAATTATAACATAGTAGAAAATCAGAAAGATTTTTTTAAACTTTTTTTCTTGTATAACTTTTCAATCTACTATAAATATTTTTCCATGTGATTAATATGAGATTTACATAAAATGTCTTATAATCTATTTCAGTTAACTTCAGTTGCATATAAAAAGCATATTTTTACTCCTTCCACTCATTTTATGTTATTGATGTGTCAGAACTTATTTTTATATTATGTATCCATTAACAAATTTATTTTTGGTTACAGTTGTACTTAATATTTTTGTCTTTAAACTTTTATTCTAGGGAAAAATGACTTTCATGCCATCATTATAGTATCACATTATTTTACACTTTTCTATATATTTGTCACTACCATTAATACTCTACTTTCATGTTGGTATTTAGTGTCTTTTTCATATAATTTGAATAACTCCTTTTAATACTTTTCTAAGGCATCTAGTGGTGATGAATTTCCTGTCTTTATTTGTCTGGGAAAGTCTTTATTCCGACTTCATTGTTGTATTGGAGCTTTATAGTTATGCATAGTAATTTGACTCAACCCAACAAACTCATGCAAGCATGGAATTTGATTTCAGTCCATGATCCCTCCTTTCCCTCCCTCTTTCTCTCATCTTCCTCCCCTCCCCCATTCTCCTTCCTCTACTCTACTAGACTTTCTTTTGCTCATTATGATCCGTTTTTCATATATAAAGGTGAAATTTCCTATGGTATATTTGTATATGCATATAATATGATTTTCATAAGAATCCATTCTGCATTGCCTCCCCTTTCCCATCCCTCCCTCTGCCTCTTGATATCCTTTTTCTACATTACCAATCTTTCCCTTATCTTTATGATAGCCTATCTTTTCTTCCTCCTTTCCTAGTTTCTTCATATGAAAGAAAACCTTCAACCTTTGAGTTTCTGAGTTTGGCTTATATAACTTAGTTTGATATTATCCATTTCCATCCAATTTACTGGCAAATGCCATAATTTCATTTTTCTTTATGGATCAGCAGAACTCTATTGTACATATATACCACAGATTTTTCCTCCATTCATCTATTGATGGGCACCTGGGTTGATTCCATAATTTAGCTGTTGTGAATTGTGCTGTGCTATAAACATTGGGGTGACTACATTGCTTTAGCATTCCAATTTTAGAGCTCTGGAGAAAATACCAAGGAGTGGGAGAGCCGAGTTATGTGGTGGCCCCATTCCTAGTTTTTTGAGGAATCTCTATACTACTTTTTAGAGGGTTGTACTAGTCTCAGTTCTATCAACAATGTATAAATGTACCCTTTCCCCCACAACCTCGACAACACCTATTGTTGTTCTTCTTATTCTTGATCAGTGTCATTCTGACTGGACTGAGATGAAATCTTAGTGTAGTTTTGATATGCATTCCCCTGGTTCCTAGAGATGTTGAACATTTAAAAAATATATTTTTTGGCCACTTGTGTTTATATTTTTGAGAAGTTTCTATTTAGTATTTTTGTCCGTCTATTACTAGTTTCTTTTTATATTAAGTTTTTTGAATTCTTTATATACTTATTAATCCTCTATCACAGGGGTAGTTGACCAAAATTTTCTCCCATTCTGGAGGCTCTCTTTTCATGCTTTTAATTATTTCCTTTGATGTGAAGAAGCTTTTTAGTTTGAAGGCATACAACTAATTGATTCGTGATTTTATTTCTTGCCAATACCAATATGATAGAGTATTGACCCTATCTTTACATCTACCAGTTGCAAGGTTTCTGGTCTAATTCCTAAATCTTTGATCCATTTCAACTTGACTTTTGTGTAAGATAAGAGATAGGAATCTAGTTTCATTTTTCTACATATAGATACTCAGTTTTCCTAGCACCATTTGTTTAAAAGTCTGTCTTTTCTCCAAAATAAATTTTTGGCACTCTTGCCAAGTATCAGATGGCTGTGGTTTGGTTTCTGTGTATTCTATTATGTTCCATTGGTCTTTATGTCTACTTTGATGTCACCACCATGCCGCTTTCTGTTACTACAGCCCTGTGGTATGATTTTGGATCAGGTATTATGATGTCTCCTGCTTTGCTTTTCTTAGTTTTGCTTTAGCTATTCTGGGTCTCTAGTTTTCCAAATGAATTTTAAAATTCTTTTTTTTCTACTTCTGTGAAAAATGTTATTGGTATTTTGATGGGGGTTGCATTGAAGTTGTATGTTGCTTTTGATAGGATAGCCATTTTGACAATATTAATTGTGCTTATCAAAGAGCATGTGATGTCTTTCCATCTTCTAAGTTCTTTTTCAATATCTTTCTTCAGTGTTCTGTAATTTTCATTCTATGTCTCTTTTACCTCCTTGGTAATTTGAAACTAAGCCTTGCTGGGTTTAGAGTTTTCTCTTAGAGCTTGGGATATTTCATTCCAGGACCTCCTTGATTTTAGGATCTGAATTGAGAAATCAGAAGTGAGTCTTATTGGTTTGCCTCTAACTGTGACATAATGTTACTCTCCTGTAGCTTTTTATAGTCATTCTTTTTCCCCCCTGTGTCAGGCATTTTGATTATGACATGTCTTGTAGAGATTCTCTTTTGAATGGATATACCTGGGATCCTGTAAGCCTCCTTCCTGTATGTGAATATCTGTCTCATGTCTGATATGGGAAATTTTTTCTATAACTATCTCATTGAAAATATTCTTAATGTCTTTAGCTTATGTCTCCATGTTCTCATCTATCCCAATGATTCTCAGGTTTGATCTTTTAATGTTTAATGAAGTAAAAAAATTTTAAAAAGGAAGAATAAATTAACTAAAAGTAATGAAAAAAAGGAGGAGGAAATAAGAGGGGAGATAAGGTCTAGGTATGAAAAAACCAACAAGTGTAAGATCAAAACAACTTGAACCCTTATATACTGCACCTAAGTTTAATGGAGGTTCTAAGCTAAATAATGAACGAGTGCAGAAGAGAGCTATAAATGAGTAATCTACCTGTACAGTGAGAGCTACACCACACACACATTCATGTATACACAGAATTATGTACACCAAAAAAAGTGAAGAATAATACAATACAATAAAATCATGTTTTAAAAAATTTTATTTTAAAAAGAGTGAAAAAATGACAATTTAGAGATAAAAAGAAAAATATCTTAAGGAGAACAAAAAGGGTTTGTTTCCACTGTGGTAGTCAAATGTGCTGGTAGGGAGGGACCAAAAAGTCTTTATATTTATTTTTGGCTCTGTTTTTTGGACCACTGTCTTTGTGTTCCTCACCTAGCTGCCAGCCAGTTGTAGTAGCTCTCAGTTTCCAATCTTCCTGTATTGGGTGAGAAAATCTGGGGAGTGCTGATGAACTGTGTGATCCAGGCATCTACTCGGGAGTGCAGATGTGCTTGCATGACTGCAGTGAGATCTTAGCAATACCTCTTAGTAGGTGCCAACTATTACAGGAATTTTTTCTCCCTTGGGATCCAGAGGCTAACTGATCTACATTAAATGTTTTACGTGCCTATTTCAGTTCCTCTGGTTAGGAGCCTTCTTGGGATTTTTTCATCAGCTGTTAAATTCTTTAATATCCCCTACACCATCACTGTTTACAGATGTGCAAGCTGTGGGGACAACATAAAGCATGAAGCAGCTAGGATCATTTTCCTCACCTGCTGGGTGTGTTCTCTGCTGTGCCTGTGAAAGGCTCCCCACATCCACAGAATGCTTTCACCCTAGTGGACTTCTTTGGATTTGTTTTCACTGAGACGCTTATCCTCTCAACACTGTATCTATTGAATTTACCATTCTACTGTAAATCCCAGGTTTTCCTAGGTGATTTTTCTTTACTTTTTAATTTCTTTTTTTAAAATTTTAAATTCATCTATTTATTCTAATTTGCTATACATGACAGCAGAATGAATTTCAATTCATAGTGTACATATAGAGCACAATTTTTCATTTTTCTGGTTGTATACAAAGTAGAGTCACACCATTTATGTCTTCATACATTTACTTATGGTAATGATGTCCATATGATTCTATATTTAGAAAATCCAAAAAAAAAATTCCACCAGAAAAATTCTAGAACTAACAAATGAATTCAGCAATGTAGCAGGATAAAAAATAAACATCCATAAATAAGAGGCATTTCTGTACATCATTGACAAATCCTCTGAAAGAGAAATGAGGAAAACTACCTTATTTACAAAAGCCTCAAAAAAAACATACTTGGGAATCAACTTAATGAAAGAGGTGAAATACCTCTACAATGAAAACTACAGAAAACTAAAGAAAGAAATTATAGAAGTCCTTAGAAGATGAAAATATCTCCCTGGTTCTTGGATAGGCAGAATTAATATTGTCATAATCTGCTTGAATCAAATATATGAAATATGATACGTCAAGAGCTTTGTAATGTTTTAAACAACTAATAATAAAAAAAGAATCAAAAAATGACCATGCTATCAAAAACACTATACAGATTTAATGCAATTCCAATCAAAATCCCAATAACATCCCTCATAGAAATAGAAAAGGCAAACATGAAATTCATCTGGAAGAATAAGAGACCTAGAATAGCCAAAGCAATCCTTAGCAAGAAGGGTGAAGTAGGTGGCATCACTGTACCAGACCTTAAACTATACTACAGAGCAATAGTAACAAAAACAGCATGGTATTGGCACCAAAATAGACTTGTAGACCTATGGTACAGAATAGAGGACACAGAATCCACATAATACAATTATCTCATACTAGACAAAGGTGCCAAAAATATATATTGGAGAAAAAAATAGACTCTGCAACAAATGGTGCTGGGAGAATGGGAAATCCATATCCAGAAAAATGAAATTAAGCCTAAACTTTTTAAAATATCTTTCTTTATTTATTTTTATGTGGTGCTGGGGATTGAACCTAGTGCCTTGCATGTGCTAGGCAAGCACTCTACTACTGAGCCACAACCTCAGTTCTTGCCTCAATTTTTAAATTTCTTTATCAGCCCACCACATGTTTCTTTGTCTCAGCACCACCTATAAATAAATGAATAAAATAAAGGTCCATCAATGTCTAACAACATATTTTTAAAAAACGTATTTGAGTCAGGTGCTGTGGCATACACCTGTAATTCCAGAAGCTCAGGAGGCTGAGGCAGGATGATCACAAGTTCAAAGCTAGTCTCAGCAACTTAGTGAGGCACTTAGAAACTCAGTGAGACCATGGCTCAAAATTAAAAAATAAAAAATAAAAAGGGATGGAGATGTGGCTCAGTGATTAAATGTCCCTGGGTTCAATTCCTGGTTTAAAAAAAAAGGGGGTGGGGAAATTTATTTTTTAATTTGGACCTGTTTATCTTTCAGTTGGGGTAGGGGGTTAATTATTTTTTAAGTTGTGGTGAGGATTGAATCCAGGGCCTTGTACATTCAAGGCATGCACTCTACCCACTAAGCTATATCCCCAGCCCATGGGACTAGTTTAATTTAAGATTTTAAGGAAAAAAAAAGTGGTGGTTCATATATTCAAAAAATGGCCCATATGAATATAAATGTTTTTGTATGTATGTAGATACATAGATATCCATGTAGGCATTTAACCACATGTAGACAGGTAGTTAACTTAAGGAAAATGCTTTAGAATGTACTATTTAATTAATTAGTGCCATCAAATACACTTATTAAAAGGAAGAATCTCCAGTATCTTCCATTCTTCCAAAAATTAAATGAATTTTTATATCATTAATAAACTGAATTTTTAATTCATCAATCATACTTATTGATTTAATTTATCCAGATTGTAGGAGACATTTTAGCTTCTGAAAGAAGGCCCATTGAGCCTATTCCTAAATATTGTTTGTGTTTGGGGAAAAGCAAAGTCAGAAATATAATAAAATTGTTGCTGTAAATTTAAAATCTTTTTTAAAAAGATTAAATTATTTGAGTCCAGGATCATTAGAAATTCTAAAATAAAATCAGTATTGCATCAGCCTAACCATGCAAAAATAAATTAACAATATAAAACTACCAACCTATACATTTAAGTCGGCTGTTTTCAATTACTAATAAAGGTAATAGGATATAATTGGGCTATTTTATAGTGTGAAGAGGCTATGTGTTCTATTTTGGGGCCTTCATACCTGTAAATCATAGCAGGTAACACATTTTAGAACTGAGATGACAGGGCTGATGTGCTCTTTCACACATATTTGGTGTAAGTCTTCATCCTACATTCTATAGAGTGTTATAATATTTTTCAATTAATATTACTTATCCTTACAAATGTAATCTTATTTTATTTCCTCACCCTCAAAATTGCTTGAAAATATTGAGTCACCTATGATAGTTACTTATTGAAAAATTTTTTTTCTATCCCTGAGTTGTAAAACTAGTTTCAGATAGACGCATGTAACCTAGCAGGTTGAAAAGAGACAGGTCTTTGTGAGAATGTCTCAAAACTCCACACTTTCCTTAGGTTCCTAGACTCTGATTCTCACTTGGAACCACATGAATTTCTGCAGCTCTTTCTATTAGCCTGTTCTGATACTTGAGCAATGTGATAAAACTATTTCAAACTCATAAGAAAATAAAGAAAACAAAATTCATATTCACCTCCCACTAAGATTTCGTTATTTTGTTTAAAATATTTTATATTCTACAGTGGAAGGATATTTACCTATGTGCTGAGTATTAGTCATCTGCATTGGCACTCAACAATTTTTTGGTAAAAATGCACTCCTGGGCCTTACCTGGCTGTCTAAAGGCACTGGAATTTGGGGAAGTGAAACTTAATAATTCTTTTATATTCCTCAGTTTGACCATTGTTGGCCGAAAAAATGAGAGGTGATTAATCTTTGCATAATCTAGTGTTGTTTTTTTTTGTGAAAGGAACAATTTTTACTAAGTTATAGCTAATCAATTATCTTGTATCTGGGCTTTTGGCCAAATAATATTCATCAGTGGCATTAGTGTTTTTGGTTTCCCTGGTCCAGTGGTTATTGAGCAGTCCAAGGATCACAAAATGAAGCTTCTGATACCTGATACTTGGGCTGCACTATTGGATTAAGATTAGAGTTGGGTTTGCCATTTACCGAAAAAAGAGAAACATCACATTGACTAATTGTGTTTGCAAAGATAATAGAGGTCAAAATACAGAATGAGCCGAGTGTGGTGGCATATGCCTGTAATCCCAGTAGCTCAGGAGGCTGAGGCAGGATGATTGTGAATTCAAAGCCAGCCTCAGCAACTTAAAGGCCCTAAGCAACTTAGGGAGACTCTGTCTCAAAATAAAAAATAAAAAAGGGTCAGGATATGACTCAGTGGTTGAATGCCCCTAGGTTCAATCCCCAGTACAAAAAAAAAATAATAATAATACAGAATAAATGAGAAGTAATACTAAGAATATATTGAATGGAAGAATTAGGATCCAAAATCACTTTTGGTAGATCATCATGACATGAAAATGAATTATAATAAGACCTAATTTTAAGAAATGTCTAAGTCATATTTAAAAATCATTGGGAAAATAGTTTATATTTGGTTAGATGGAAAATAAAATTAACTGTACTCCAGTGGGGGAAAAAATTAATGCTCTTCGCCCCCCAAAATTATTTTCTTTCTCAGGTGTAAGATCAAAATTCAATTATTGATGACATTTTAGTTCTCATTAGATAATAGAGTGACAAACTTCTACCAATTTTTACAAGGTGTGAAGAGACTTTAATATTTTTATTAATTAGTTCATGGCAATAAAACACACTCAATCTACTGATGCCTAGGGAAGGCCTTTGCAGTATAAATGGACCTCTGCTTGAAAGCAAAAATAAATTGCCAAGCATGGGTGTGAGTTGGAGACATTTATGCTCTGAATATAGAATTGCCATGCATTTATTTTAATGCTGTGGTAATTAATGCTAAATTATGATGATAAAAGTACATAGAGCAATGCATAGCAAATGAGCTAATACAATAAATAGTAAATGAAGCAGTCCTTACAGAATTTATCAGATTGATAAAGTTATAGTTTTCTTTGATTACTTTGAAGTTTTCTTTGAATTTAGATTTTTTTTTTTTAGAGTTTGAGGTGGGTTTGCAGTATAATTTTTAAATCTTTGGAAGGACTTACATTTTGTAATATATTTCACATTTTTAGGTTAACCAAAATCCATCTTACTTAGTTTAGTTTTAGAGAATTACCAGTTCTTCACCCTTACTGAATATACCTTCTTACATCATTCTTTCAGAGTATACAAAATAAATAGAAGCTTTTGATCCGATCACAGGAGAAAAGAGAGCATTATACCACATTCATTTTCATAGCTGGTTCTATATTTTGCCTCCTTGATTCTAAAATTATGTTAGTCTTCAGTTGTTCTTCTACATAAGTTCAAATTATTAAACCTATTATACTCATTATTTTCTGTTTGTTTTATTAGTCTAAATAAATATCGTTGTCCAATTTCATCAAATGTTCAAATTTGAAAGCATTACCTTCAAAAATCCCATCTCTTGAAATTTAAATTTTAGAAATGCTAGCTTATTTTTATTTATTTCATATAAAATTTGTTAATTTAGTAGTTAGCTTGTATATGCCAAGTCAGTGCTAAGAACTAGAGATAAAAAGTCTAGGCTCATAGGTTCTCAAACAATAATTGACTCTTCTCTTCACTCAGATATGACTAAAGATAAACGTTGTTCCCTTGCAGGAAAATAAAAATTATAACATTTCATCTAAAACACACCATAATGGAAATCTCTCTGTTATGGTCCCTTCCTGCCCCTGTGGAATTTTTGCCCATTTGATTTATATGAATTTGGAGATGGTTATGACACATTTCCTTCCTGTTAGCAATATATGTGATTGGACTTCTGAAAAATCCTTTCTTCAAACACCTGCTGCATACTCTGACAACACCTCAGCGACACCCCCCATCTTAAGCACAACCCTCCTACAGAGGGCTCTACCATTTTGAGTCACAGCTACCTGTTTCTCTCTATCATGCCAGCAAGGACAGGACCAGAACCAAGATGAGAAACTAAATGAGTGTGAGAGTGGGAGGACCTATGAGCAGGAAGTGAAGGGATGAGAAAGGGTATTACTTCACCTCATCAAGGATTAGAATTCAAAAAGTTGTCAGGTAGATGCTGGACATCATGTCTTTCAGTGTTCTGAGATCTGCTGGGATAACAAATGGAAATCAAATTGCCAAACCAAGAAAGTGATCATGAACTAAAATCTAATGTGCATCCTTAAAAGAACTGGAGGGTGGAGAAACCAAGAAAGCAAATGTGAGAACTAATGGGACAGAAAAGTGAGAAGCAGAATTGTACTTCTGGTGCCTTTCTGCACCTCCCCCCCCACCTCCGTCCCCCACTGTTGCCTTGCTAGAGTGGTCTAGGCTTACTCTAACTCTGGCATTTTAAGGGTCATGGCCAGTTCATTTAGTCTAGTGTGATCCCTCACTCATGCCACCTTCAAAGTTTTAAGTTCTAATTTTAGTTATTTATTAATAAAGTTTGTTCCCATTCTCTTTCTAATCTGTCTCTTGTCAGTAAGGCATATGAGTATGCTATTAGCAAGAAATGTCCTAGTCAATAAAGGCATGCATTGATTCAGAATGCTTCAATATGGTGATTTCAATGCTCTTTCCATATTACAGAGAATTTTTTATAGCTATGTGAGTGGGAAGTACAAAATTGCAAAAAGCCTCAAATTGGAAAGACATTTCCACTTTTATTATCAGCATTTTCATTAAAAAAAACATTAAATGCCTGCTCCTTTTTGAATAATTCATATTCGTTTTGTATTATTAAACTTTTGCTACTCAGATTGATCTTCATTCACAAAAGCCAATTTATATAATGGCTTGGTTGGTGATATATAGTAATTTCAAAGCCACTTTTCATAAGACTTTGAAAAGAGTTAACCAACTTCCCTTTCAAAATATAGTTCTCCATGTATAGACTATATTGACATTAAATGAATACGATAGGGCAGTTTTTCATGTAACATAGTACTAGACAAAACAATATTTTATGTAATTAGTGTTATATATTAATAACCGCTCCTCATGATGTATCTTTTCATTATTAGTGTCATTGCAAGAGCAGTTTAGACAAGGCTAAAAATCCACGAGGTGACATCAGTTAATACAGTGAAGACAGCTGAAAATGTAGAGCATTCATACAGGAGACAATGTATTGTAATGGAGATTTCTGTTTCATCTCTCAGCAGAGAGCAGCCACTGTCTTTTGTGTTTAGAGAGACATATGGATATATGAAAAATCATAGAAAGGATAGAGGACATGGTAATCTAATGAGAGTTCTGACCGAATGTTCTAACCTACAAAATTATCAGTCCATAACTACATGTTCAGAACTTATGAGCAACATTATCTTGCATTATATCAGTCAGTACATTAAAGAAAGTAGCTGGAAGAATAAAATTAAGAAAAGAAAAAAAAAGATTTTTACTTAAAAAGCTCCTTTTCAAGAATGGTAGGAGTTTTTCCCCAACTCACCTTAATTTTAAAGTGCCTATAAGAACCCAGAGAGTGGTACTAAAAGTAACTAAAAGTCTCTTAAGAGGTACTCACTTTTCAAAGCTATTGCTGAGATTCATGTTAATTTAAATGTGTGCAAAAACTGTGTGGGGAATTATTTTAGTAATCTTGACTACTTCTAATTTGAATTCTTTAGATTTTTATTTGTACTTTCCCAAAGTTCACATTAAAGAAATATTCAAAATTAAATTAAGAATCATTAAAATAAATACGTATTTCACTGAATGTATTTTTTACATCTATTAAGAAAAGCACAAAATTCGAGTCTATATTGCAATGGTAAATATTCTCTTTTAGCTTTCCCATAGCAGAGCTCAGGTAAATTAGAATCTTCTTATTCCTTAGGGACTTAGAGGAATGTCATACTATTGGTTGCTAGGTTCTATAATAAAAGAACATTAGTAACTCAGGGTTGTTTGCATTCTTTGGCATACTCACGAATATGTGATTATGCTGCATGATGCTCACAACTTTACTAGTGAATGATGTAACTTCGACCAACTGAACAGTAGAAAATATTACTGAAAATACATGAATGTAAAACTAATGGGTAGAAATGTAATTTAGAGTCAGTATCATTTTATAGATATTCTTTAACCCTTCAGGTTATCTGTCAACTCCCACCACAGAAAAGTTTGGTTTGTCTAATGCTATAGGGTAACCATACCCATAACTGACAGTAACAATGGAGAATTTTCTCTATATTTGAATACCAGGTTTAGGAGCCTATAATACTGTTCAAGCTTCTAGGTAAGGATTCACGTAAAGACTTTTCACATCTCTCTTTTGAACATTTACTTTTAAGATTTTTCTACTCTTTTACTTATACATTGATTCAATTAGGAGATTTTTTTTTCCCCAACTGTATGAGCCAAGCAAAGGGTGACACACTGAAATCTCAGAAAGGTTCCTTTCTTAATGGAACCTCCCTTCTCTTGGTACAGGACAGTACAAACAAAGGTAAATATAAAAACCAGATAGTTTAAAAAAACTGTAGTACTAAAAAGAAAATAAGATGTTTGTATGGTAGAAAATGCTTAGTTAAAAGTGGTCCACTGGAGCTTCTTTAGATTGCCAACAATATGATTCTATACCTAGAAGACCCAAAGCATTCCTCCAGAAAAATTCTAGGAATAATAAATGAATTCAGCAAAGTAGCAGGATATATAAAATCAACATCCATAAATCAAAGGCATTTCTGTAAATCATTGACAATTCCTCTGAAAGAGAAATGAGGAAAACTACCCCATAGACAACAGTTTCAAAAAATAAATAAATAAAATACTTGGAAATAAGCTTAACGAAAGAGGTGAAAGACCTCTACAATGAAAACTACAGAATACTAAAGAAAAAAATTAAGGAAGTCCTTAGAAGATGAAAAGATCTCCCTGGTTCTTGGATAGGCAGAATTAATATTGTCAAAATGACCATACTACCAAAAACACTATACAGATTTAATGCAGTTCCAATCAAAATCCCAATAACATCCCTCATAGAAATAGAAAAGGCAAACATGAAATTCATCTGAAAAATAAGAGACTTAGAATAGCCAAAGCAATTCTTAGCAAAAAGAGTGAAGCAGGTTGGCATCACTGTACCAGACCTTAAACTATACTACGGAGCAATAGTAACAAAAACAGCATGGTATCGGCACCTAAATAGACTTGTAGAACTGGTATAGAATAGAGGACACAGAGACAAACCCATATAAATAGAATTATTTCATACTAGACAAAGATGCCAAAAACATATATTGGAGAAAAAATAGACTCTGCAACAAATGGTGCTTAGAGAACTGGAAGTCCATATGCAACAAAATGAAATTAGGCCCCTATCTCTCACCATGCACCAAACTCAAGGTAAGGGAAGGTCCTTCTTAAGATTGACAGCTAAGCTGAGAACTGAATGATGAGAAAAAGCCAACCTTGAGAAAGTCTAGGCCAGGGATGCTTGGGGTTATTTGACTGCAGACACAAAGTCATAAGATGGCGTGTCTTACAGAGGCAGACCCATGCCAGGACCAAAGTGGATAAAGGAGGCTGGTGTGCAGAGTGTAAAGCAAGGAGAGTTATATGGAGAGGAGGAAGAAGCAGGCTGGTAATAGATCATCTGCAGCCTTGTAGGCCATGTGGAAGTTTGGATTCTGTATTAAGACAATGGAAAGTTAATATATGGTTATAAGCAGGGGATTGAGGGTGATTTGAATTATAACTGTTTCTATTTACTTAATAAAATGTGGATCTGGGTTAGCAGCTTAGAGTTGTGAATAAAAGTCAATGGTTTTAGAGAGAGTAAAGGACACAAAACACCTTCCTTGCAATGTGGAAAGTGATCAAACTCAGGCAAACAGGTCTTCTTGATATTTTATGTACAGGATCAAATTTTATGTACAGGATCATTACATGTTGACTGTGAATCAGATTGCAAAGAATTGTCTTTACTCCTTTGCTGACTCTTGTTTTCTCTATTAATCACTTGTATTACTTAATATTAAAACTTTTAAATGCAATCAGTTATTTTCCTCTGCTTTCAAAACTTCCTTGAGGATGTGGATAACATCTTGTAATTGATCTTATGCTCTGCTGTCCCTAAAATATTGTTAGAATAGTAGACGACACTCAATAACTATTTTTAAGAACAATTTATAGTCCAATTGACATAGACTTTATATAACATGTTAGAACTATGAAATGATTATGATCAGTGCCAAAATATAAATTTCTTTTAGTGACACCTGCAATTTTTTTGAAAGAAATTGATAAATATGTATGTATGCACAGATTGAGATGATGGTCTTTAAGAATTGTCATTCCATTTTCAAATGCATCCATAGCAAATTGATTTCAGGTGTGTTTCTCTTTGCCAAACTCCAGATTAATAACACAGTTTGTATTCAAACCAAAAGTTTTAAAACTCTACCTATAATTCCCAGATAGACACTGACTTTACCTCTTTCAGATGTTGACTCTAACCAATTACTGGACAGAAGATATGTTATTAGCATTAGTTCAAAAGCCATGTGTAGCACTTGCAGATTCTTTAATTACTGTTTTAACTTCAACACATCCCCCCACCCCCACCAACATTTCATTCAGAGACCAAGGAAAAGGGAAGGGCAGGTTGTTTTTGTGTTAGAGAGCAATCCCAGTTTCCATCAATTGGCTGAGAATAAAAATAATTTCCCCCTGAGAAGCAGTATTTTATACACTTTAAGCTAACATTATACCCACGCTTTTCCTCTCAAATGATCTGGGACGCATATTGGGTTGTCATGCCGTCTATATTCTATTTCGTTTCTCTCTGTCATCTTCTTTGTTTACTTATTGAGTTATCCAGCTGCACCTATTAGTATTCTGTGCTCAATTATGACTTTAATTTCATAATATTCTGTTGCTTTAGCAGGAAAATAAAATCACTGGCTTCTGGTGTCACATTGGTACTTGTGTAGCATGTTTCTTCCCAGCCCGTGTGCATCTGCCCTCTTTGTAGTCCTCGGAACATCCTGGCAGAGCAGGATAATTTCAACCCCCCACTGTCCCCTCATTCTGCTACTTCTCTCACTATATCATAAAGTATAACAAGAGGAATGAAAGGGGAAGCTAGCCCTTCACTCCAGGAATGTCACTTGTGGAGTAATGGTCAAGTGTGGCTCTGGAAGAGGATACATCTGGATCTGACTTCTGGCCCTACTACATATTCCTCCTGCAGCCATGCCCAGTGACTAAACTTTTGAGGTCTGTTTTCTCTTTTGCTAAATGTCTGCCCCTCTGTCCAGAATTAAACATCCAGCTCTTTCCAGAGCATGTCATACCTTCCAAACATTTCTTTATTTCAGGTTTATCCCTCTCCCTTACCTTCCTCCCTATGTGTCATGGTGCTAAAGTTTTTGAAGATCCTAGCATGCATACAACTATTCTGTGCTTCTATGTATTAGTTTAGACATTGATTCTATGTCATTCCTGATTCCAGTTCTTTCTTATCTCTCAAGTCAGATATTATATGTTTTAAGACTCCTTCCTTCTCTGATACCTCCCTAGATGGACCAATTGTCCTTCTTTCATGTTCTCCTTGCAACCAGTGCACCTCTCCACAATTGCCCTTCACAGATTTTTGGAACCTCAAGCTTCAAGGGGTCTCTTTAATTTTTGCTGATATTAGGGAAATTAGTAGAAATCTACCTCCAATTGAATGGTAAATGATTTAATGTTAAGTCATAGAGAAATACCCTAAGTATTTTTATTCTTATCTTTTATTTCTATTTTTAAATTTTTTATTGACATATCATATTTGTACATATTTATGGGCTATAGTATGGCAAGTTGATTCCTGTATATGGTATGAAACTGTCCAGGCATAATATTTATCTTTCAGAGTGAAGAATAACTCTGTATTCCCATCCAGTTGAGTGCAAAATCTATGTAGCCCTAGAGTTGGATGTTCTAAAGGATTGTAGAGAAGGAATTAGATGATATGAGTAACTTCTCTTTTTTTTCTGGGAATGTGCACTCCACTTTGCCCATTGTTTTAAATCTATTAAAACCTACTTATTCTGTCTCCTCACTTGCTAGTCCTGATTAACTTCTCCCTTCTTGCATTTCCAAGATATTTTGTTCATGCCTTTATTTTAGCCTTCCCCACATTGTGTTGTAATAATCTATGTCTCTTTCTTCTTTAGGAGTGTGTGTTTCCTTAAGGCAGGAGGGGGCATATCTTCTTCATTTACACTTTGCATCTGTTACTAATGCCTGGCACATCACAAGTGCTCAGTAAATATGGAATAAATGATCTAAATCAGTCAAGTGCTATGTTTGTGTGCCGTGACTCAATATTACCTGCCGGTCAGGAGAACTAAGAGTGCATCAAGATATATTTTAAAGAGCAAATAAAAGACGAGTTCTTTACTGTGTTTTCAGTGCCTTCTTAAATGTCAAAGGGCATGTCAAGTTCACAATGTTCCCGTTCCCAAGGTTTAAAGGAAGAAAAAAAATTCTATGAATGCCTGAGATACACCAAGACTCATATTCTTCCTAATTCAGATGTATTCTTTGTAAGGAAAACAGACTACTGATCCACATATCAGACAATCTGAGTATACTGGACCCTGAAGCTACAGATGGAGACTCCTGTGACTGTGGTGCTTGTTCTGAGGTTCTTCCTGTTCTCACTTGCCTCTTTTTTTTTTTCTTTAAAGTAGAATTCACCTGAAGCCAGTTTTCACACTGCAGAGCTAATTTCTATGCAAAAGTGAATGATGTCTCACATTAAATATTCCTTAGAGCATAAAGCTGACATTGAATGTATAATTTTAAGCAGCTCAAGCAGTATTCACTAAAGGGTTGACACAAGAGCAAGGATCACAGGAAAATGTAGGTGAGAAGGGAAATGATAAGGCTTTTCCCAACACCTCAGGAGTCAGGTCTTCATTTATCTTACTTTTTACATGGGGTTTGAGTTTTATTTTTAAAAACTGGGTCAGATCCCTTAGGAAAAGCTAAATCTTCACACAAAGATTAGGGATATTTGGAGATTCATTAACTCTTCCTGCCCATCAGAAAGATCTTTCAAAAAGGACAATGAAGTGGTTTACTAAATGGCATCTGAATTGTCTGAAGTCCAAATGAGAGTTTTTAATTACAGAGGTTTAAGATTCATAGTGACTATCCTATGCGTTAGGGAAAGTTCACATGTTTAATTCTTAATTAGACTGGTGAACGAAAAGACATATTTTATAATGGACTCTGGCTTGTGGATTTCATGAGTGAGTCCTTTTAATTTTATGGAATTGGAAGAAATTCCACATTTGATGACAGAAAGAGTTTAGATATCCTGCACCCAGGGTAAGTCTGGATTTAGTTCAGGCAAATGCATTATTTATTTAAGAAAGGATTTGAGACTGTTGACCTTTTGTTAAATATATTCACTGAAGAGGGTGCATTTGGCTAATTTCACATGCAGTGAGTTATGTAAATGCACAGTAGAATGCAAGGGAAACCATGAATACTTTTAAATTCATATGTAGCACAATATATACATATAGATTGTCCTTTTTACTTGAAGGTGATGCTGCCGTTATTGTCTCTGCTATTTTCTGTGTGTTCAGATCAGGCTGTTTGATTGGCAATTCCTACTGTGTACAGTCTGCATATGTGTCGACTAACAACTGCAGCCATTGCCTGGAGGGCTTGATTGCTGGGTTGTTCAATATTTATTAAGCACCCAAGAAGTGCTAGGTGCTGCATTGAATAGTGCAAGTGTAAAACTGCTGCTGTCCTCTAAAGATTCTATTTCAAGGTGACTAGTGGAATGCATATGCTTTTTATCTTTTATGTGAGTTGACTGAAAACATGAAATTAGAAAAGAGAACACCATTTAGCAGATGCTGTTCTTCAGAAGTGATATATCTACTAGGTGGCTAATTTCTTTTCCATTCACCTAAATAGGGTAGACTTCCTGGGTGTGTTCAGATTATACATGTTTGAATAAACTATTATCATGGCCTAGTAGATGTGAGAACCAAGAAAGGATGACATGAAAATGTGATATCATTAGGGTAGAATGAGATGAAAAACAATGCAGTGTCAGGAAAATTTGCCTTAAAGTAGATGGAGAGCAAAAATCTAGGAATCTTTTCAAGGTTTGGTCATAGTGAGATTTTTAGGTCAAGCTGAATAACCCCAATTTTGGCCAACATTTACACTAAAGTCTGATACAGTTTTTCCATGTTTTTATCATTGTCTATATATTGATAGTGACACTGAGTTAGATAACAATGGAAATCAGTGAATGCACAGGACGATATTCATTTTCAGAGTTTGGCTCTACTTTCATAATTCTTTTTGTCTTTAACATCAATCATTGTGTTTCTTCTTAATGCTAATAGTTGTTTAAATAATTGTAATTCAGAACCTAGTGGGATAAAAGTTTTAAAAAGTTGTTCAAAGTTCATGCAGTGTAATTTATACTTATTTGTTCACAAAAGCAAGTCATTCATTGTGGAAG
Organism: Urocitellus parryii; assembly: GCF_045843805.1. NCBI lineage: Eukaryota > Metazoa > Chordata > Mammalia > Rodentia > Sciuridae > Urocitellus > Urocitellus parryii. Next base: position 41,579,941 of record NC_135536.1, read on the forward strand.
ATAATAAATTACATAGTTTTTTATTTGAAGTCTCATTATATAAATAAAATTAGCATACTATTAAATGCATTTCTTTTTCCTTTTTATCTGCAACTGAATTATTTATATAAAACACAGTCAATATATCATCTTATGGAGTGTTTTATAGAAAACATGATGGAAGGTCCTGTGTACATTCAAAAATGAATATAATGATATGTAAAATTTTCATTATAATTGAATAAAAGAACATATTTAATGTTTAGGAATTTCTGTTTTGATACTTTTCAAGTAACAAAGATGTCACTGATATAATCAAAATAACTTTAATTTTTACATTGAAACAATTTTAAGGAATTTAGCTGAAAATACTTTTAATAAGATGAGATAAAAAGATTGCTAATGTGATGTCGTTCCTTTAGTCATAATTATAACAAAGTGAATGTTACACAAAGAAGAATTGGTCAGGACATGAGTAATAATTCAGTACTGACAGCCAAACTGCGTTCTCTTTTGATGATCTTAATTTTCTGGGACTGAAGTAGGGAAGTGTAAGAATGTCAACACCCACTTGGCTGCTACTCATCTAATAGCTCCTTCCCTAATAGGATATGAATTCATTCTTTTTAACTGACTTAGACATTATCCACATATTAGTATAATTACATGTCCATAACTTATCCTATTCACTATGTGGGCAAAGGTAAGAAAAAGTCACTGTGGGTGCAAGAGATCCACAAACCAAGTTCAGCCTTGATACAAGAACTGGAAAATTCCAATGGTAAAACTGAAGAAAGTGAGGTAGCAGGGGTAGGAGGGTGGCTTTGCAGGGTGTGCAGCAGTGAAGGGGCTGAAGAACATATGAAGGAGTTGTTTAAAAAATATTAAAAATTTGCAAGCAGAACAAAATCTTATAATTTCACATGTTTTCCCATCAGACATATATGGGCTCAGAGTCCATGTTCATAGCATGTTGTTATTCTCAGGTACATTCTCAGGTTTTGATTCATTTGATAGTCAATGGTCATGTTTTTTCTCAGTGACACATTCACAAAGGCAAGAATCAGTCTTGGTTCAGAGAGGTACATGAAATTTCCCTAAAAGAAATCTATTGACAAAAAAAAAATGGTGTATTTTCTCTCTATCATTTTCTTTCTACCAACAGCAACAATGAATAAACTATACCTTTACTGAAATAACCAAAGAGTTCATGGGCCCTGACTCCAGGGATTACCTAGAAATGTTACCTCTACTAAGCCTATCTCTTGGATATTATTCCCATCTTGTATAGAAGGGAATGGATTATGGAAAGATTTCAAAACTAGCTCTGCAATTAATGAAGAAACCAGGATTAGAACCCACGAATCCAGGTCTTGTAATTATTAGTATAGAGTGTTTTTCAGTGTCACTTAGCCTTCCTTTGGCTTGAGTTCTTTAAAAATAGAAATGCCGGGCTGGAGATGTAACCCATGGGTGAAATACTTGCTTACCATGTATGCAAAGCCTTTCCCCAGCACCTTGGGGGAAAGAAAAGAAAGAAATACCTATTGAAAATGTTTATTATTTGGTCTCATGCAACAAATTGAAACACAGCTTCAATATCAGTAATTTTGTTTCATACTTACCTCTTGATTTTGAAGGTAAAAAAGTGACTCCTGAAACTTGGATTTCAGCAACACCTTTTATGATTTAATTTACTTTAAAATTATCATTCTATTAAAACTCTATGCATGAAAAAAAAAACTGAATGAACGCAGAAAGAAACATTCATTTGGATCATTCCAAATATCCAGCTGTTAGGATCATGAAGATGGATGTGTTTCAACTGTGATCAACAGAGCTGTGGGATCTTGTGCAGCCCCTTTTAGAAGCTGCCGAGGTGGAGCAAGTGAGGGTCGGAGAGTGGATGGGAGGTAACAGTGTTCATTCCTCACTTCCAAAAGAGCAATAATCCTTTGATTGGTTTAGCATGCTGGAACTTCCATGTTCTTATCTTTTGGAGGAAGTAGCAGAATTAAACAAATTCATATAGAAAAAGTATTTAGTTTTTTTTTTTTACAGGTTTCTACATATCAGAATACATCACCTTGTCTAGGAGTTATATATATCTTAGATTTCAAGGGCTGTGCTTTGCAGATGAGAAAACAGTGGCACTGAGAAATAAGGCACCCTTCCCTGAGTCTCAGGAGAAGCTGGAGGCCCAGCTGAACAGAAATGTCAAGGCCAGGCATTTCTATTTCAACACTCTCTCCATGAGACGACACTACATCTTTGCTTTCACAGTTGTTTATATTTGGTTTACAGCAGTTTTCATAATGCCTCCTAAATGATTGAAATATAGTTTAAAAAACCTGAATTGTTACAACTGCATTGTTACCTTTGTCTTTATTAGTAAAACAATCTTCTTTCTTGTTTACTCCGTTAAGTGCTAATGTAAATAACAGCTTTTATTTAGCATATTTTTGCTGACTGTTTTTACACTTTTTTGCTACCTCTAGCCTAACCATATTTGTCTCATTCTTTTGCAAATCTACTAATTCTAAATTAACTGAAGCTAAGATGTATTCTAAAAGGGATAGTACATTAAGGTTCCTGTTTTTCAATTCTAATTAAAGCCTTCAACTCCCAAGCTCTTATACTTTTGAGTCTTCTCCTGCTGTATAAATGCTATCGCAGCTTACACAGGAGCAATTTTAATACAATTAAAATGATCTAATATTTCAATTGTTTGCTGAGAAACTAAGTGTATTCTCTTCATACACGCATCAGTTTAACTTCTAGCTCACATCAAAGAAAAAGTGTCATCCTTCTAATCTCATGACTGGTAAAGAGTAGTTTATTTTTATTCTGGATGTGATTATTTAAATATTTTTTCCCTAGCACTTCCTGATTGCTTGTTTAAAATTATGATTCTAGTGTGAATAAGCTGTATAGTTCCAAGAAATTTCACTTAATCTCTTCAAGGTTTTTGTTTCCCTGAAGGAAGGCAAATCTATCAGAGCAAGCCTCTCTGTTTCCTCTTGGAATTGGGAGAGAAGAAGTGGTGCAGACTTCCTCCTCACCAGCTCTCTCCACCTCCTATTCAGAGGGTGAGGGCTCCCACTTCTTCCAAGGTAAAGCTTTCATACAGGCTAGGTTAGCTCTGAAGTGGACATGTTTGTGCAGCTGACTCCCCATAGCCAGAGACCCCCCAAAAGGAAGCGTTCCACCATGACACCCAATTGAACTCTTCTCCTTTAGCCAAAACTTTTGTGTCTATATCTTGTGGTTACTGGACACAGGAGGCAAAATGACCTTGATCTGATACCAAGACATTTAAATGGGTCTAGTTCCAGTATAACCAAAAAATATATGTCAGTTCCTAAACAAACAAATATCTCTTTTTCCAGAATAACATAAATAAGAAGTTATCAGATTACGAACTGAAGTAATAACTACATAAGCAAATTAAACCAAAATGGAAGCATAAAGGTGATCATTTTCTTAGTCCATCAAAATCATATCACAGAACCATCCTCGGGTTTAATTTCTTAGCTCCAACTAAGGGGTTGCTGTCTTGGATCAACACAGAATGTCTCTTACAGGACTGGTGCCATGTATCTAGGGACTTCTCCCATTTTGTCTTATGCTAGTTTTGATGGACACATTGCACAGGTACCATAAAGGACAGCACCCATTTCTTGTCATAGCTTTATTGGCAGTTCCTTTTCTTAAGCACCTGGCATTTATTCATTAACTCACAAGAACAGTTAGAAACAAGAGAAACAGATGTTTTTAAGCTCTTCAAACTGTGCACTTTTCTTCAGTTGAATCTCACCTAATTTCAAATGGGAGTGAGATGTTCTTTCTGCCATGGATGTTCTTCTACTGCTAATTTCTAATTCACATGATTTCCCAAGTTCAATGGTCTTGAAAGGCATGAAATATGTAGTAAACTATGTCTATAGGAGGGCAAAAACTTCTTTGATGAAGTATAATAGTCTTTAGGAGTGGCTACTGGTTCATTAATAGCAATTCAGTGTTCTCCACAATAGAAAATAATAGAAACACAGAATTGGATAACTGGAAACAATCAACAATTTTCCATGAACCTTAATCATGGAAACTACAAATGAAACCTTATTCATGAACCACAGTCCCCCCCGTCCTGACTATAGTTATTTTCCAACAAAGCCTTCTACTACAGATTCTAATTTTATAAATACTATCAAACTTTAAATAGAGCAGGGAGGAAGTTGTTTTTTGAGCATTCTTAAGGCCAGAGACATCATATTGAGACCTATTGGTCTCACTTTTTTTTTCATGTAGACATTCTGTTCTTCCTCTTGTTTGCAGGTTTCTTAATCATTGAGGTCTTATTGTCTCCAAAATATGAGAAAACATTGTGTTCTTTCTTCTTGTCTAATTCATTAGCATCAAAGGAATTCAAATTTAATATAATGTAAGATATGAGTACAAAAAAGCATAATCAGGAATTTATAATAGTAGCCATCATTTATTAAGTAGTAACTATGTGCAGATTTTGGATCATACTCGTGTATTCAACAAATGGGTGTGGAAACCATATTGTGTGCTAGGCATTATTCTCAACTTTTGGAACATGGTAGTACGTGAAACAGACAACACTCACTACTATCATGGTGTGGTAGGTAAGTTCCTCTAATCATTCTCATTCCCTGTATTCACCCGTTTGTGTATGAGCTGGACCTAGTCAGTTTTTTTTTTTTTTTATTGTTGGTCGTTCAAAACATTACATAGTTCTTAATACATCATAAATCACAGTTTAATTCAAGTGGGTTATGAACTCCCAATTTTACCCCATATACAGACTGCTGTATCACATCAGTTACCCTTCCATTTATTGACATAATGCCTTTCTAGTGTCTGATGTATTCTGCTGTCTGTCCTATTCTTTACTATCCCCCGTCCCCTCCCCTCCCCTTTTCTCTCTCTACCCCTTCTACTGTAAATCATTTCTTCCATTTGTATTGTCTTGTCTTACCCCTCCTTTCCTCTTATATGTCATTTTGTATAACCCTGAGGATCGCCTTCCATTTCCATGCGATTTCCCTTCTCACTTCCTTTCCCTCCCACCTCTCATCCCTGTTAATGTAAATCTTCTTCTCAAGCTCTTCGTCCCTACCCTGTCCTTGTTTACTCCCCTTATATCAAAGGAGTCATTTGGTATTTGTTTTTTAAAGATTGACTAGCTTCACTTAGCATAATCTGCTCTAATGCCATCCATTTCCCTCCAAATTCTATGATTTTGTCGTTTTTAAGTGCAGAGTAATACTCCATTGTGTATAAATGCCACATTTTTTTTTATCCATTCATCTATTGAAGGGCATCTAGGCTGATTCCACAATCTTGCTATCGTGAATTGTGCTGCTATGAACATCGATGTAGCAGTGTCCCTGTAGCATGCTCTTATTAGGTCTTTAGGGAATAGACCAAGAAGGGGGATAGCTGGGTCAAATGGTGGTTCCATTCCCAGATTTCCAAGAAATCTCCATACTGCTTTCCAAATTGGCTGAACCAGTTTGCAGTCCCACCAGCAATGAACAAGAGTGCCCTTATCCCCGCATCCTCTCCAGCACTTATTGTTGTTTGACTTCCTAATGGCTGCCAGTCTTACTGGAGTGAGATGGTATCTTAGGGTAGTTTTGATTTGCATTTCTCTGACTGCTAGTGATGTTGAGCATTTTTTCATGTACTTATTGATTGATTGTATGTCCTCCTCTGAGAAGTGTCTGTTCAGGTCCTTTGCCCATTTATTGGTTGGGTTATTTGTTATCTTATTGTCTAATTTTTTGAGTTCTTTATATATTCTGGTTATTAGGGCTCTATCTGAAGTGTGTGGAGTAAAGATTTGTTCCCAGGATGTAGGCTCCCTGTTTATCTCTCTTATTGTTTCTTTTGCTGAGAAAAAACTTTTTAGTTTGAGTAAGTCCCATTTGTTGATTCTAGTTGTTAACTCTTGCGCTATGGGAGTCCTATTGAGGAATTTGGAGCCTGATCCCACAGTATGTAGATCATAACCAACTTTTTCTTCTATCAGATGCCGTGTCTCTGATTTAATATCAAGCTCCTTGATCCATTTTGAGTTAACTTTTGTGCATGGCGAGAGATAGGGATTCAGATTCATTTTGATGCAAATAGATTTCCAGTTTTCCCAGCACCATTTGTTGAAGATGCTATCCTTCCTCCATTGCATGCTTTTAGCCCCTTTATCAAATATAAGATAGTTGTAGTTTTGTGGATTGGTTACTGTGTCCTCTATTCTGTACCATTGGTCCACCCGCCTGTTTTGGTACCAGTACCATGCTGTTTTTGTTACTATTGCTCTGTAGTATAGTTTGAAGTCTGGTATCGCTATACCGCCTGATTCACACTTCCTGCTTAGTATTGTTTTTGCTATTCTGGGTCTTTTATTATTCCATATGAATTTCATGATTCTTTTATCTATTTCTACAAGAAATGCTGTTGGGATTTTTATTGGCATTGCATTGAACTTATAGAGAACTTTTGGTAATATCGCCATTTTGATGATGTTAGTTCTGCCTATCCATGAGCAGGATATATTTTTCCATCTTCTAAGGTCTTCTTCTATATCTTTCTTTAGGATTCTGTAATTTTCATTGTATAAATCTTTCACCTCTTTTGTTAGGTTGATTCCCAAGTATTTTATTTTTTGGGGGGATATTGTGAATGGAGTAGTTGTCCTCATTTCCGTTTCAGAGGGTTTGTCGCTGATATACAGGAATGCCTTTGATTTATGCGTGTTGATCTTATATCCTGCCACTTTGCTGAATTCATTTATTAGCTCTAATAGCTTCTTTGTAGACCCTTTTGGGTCTGCTAGGCATAGAATCATATCATCTGCAAATAGTGATAATTTAAGTTCTTCTTTTCCTATTTTTATGCCTTTAATTTCTTTTGTCTGTCTAATTGCTCTGGCCAGTGTTTCGAGGACTATGTTGAACAGAAGTGGTGAGAGAGGGCATCCCTGTCTTGTACCAGATCTTAGAGGGAATGCCTTCAATTTTTCTCCATTCAGAATGATGCTGGCCTGTGGCTTATCATAGATTGCTTTTAGAATGTTGAGGTATGATCCAGTTATCCCTAATTTTTCTAGAGTTTTGAACATAAAGGGATGCTGTACTTTGTCGAATGCTTTTTCTGCATCTATCGGGATGATCATATGGTTCTTATTTTTAAGTCTATTGATGTGGTGAATAACATTTATTGATTTCCGTATATTGAACCAGCCTTGCATCCCATGGATGAATCCTACTTGATCATGGTGTATAATTTTTTTGATATGTATTTGAATCCGATTCGCCAGAATTTTATTGAGGATTTTTGTGTCAAGGTTCATTAGAGATATTGGTCTGTAGTTTTCTTTCTTTGAAGTGTCTTTGTCTGGTTCGGGATCAGGGTGATGTTGGCCTCGTAGAATGAATTTGGATGTTCTCCCTCTTTTTCTATTTCCTGAAATAGCTTGAAAAGTATTGGTGTTAGTTCCTCTTTAAAGGTTTTGTAAAACTCTGCTGTATACCCATCCGGTCCTGGGCTTTTCTTAGTTGGTAATCTTTTGATGGTTTCTTCTATTTCCTCTATTGTTATTGGTCTGTTTAGGTTGTCTATATCCTCCTGACTCAATCTGGGCAGATCATAAGACTTAAGGAATTTATCTATGCCTTCACTATCTTCTATTTTATTGGAGTATAAGGATTCAAAATAATTTCTGATTATCTTCTGTATTTCTGAAGTGTCTGTTGTGATATTGCCTTTTTCATCTCGTATGCTAGTAATTTGGGTTCTCTCTCTTCTTCTCTTCGTTACCATGGCTAAGGGTCTGTCAATTTTATTTATTTTTTCAAAGAACCAACTTTTAGTTTTGTCAATTTTTTCAATTGTTTCTTTTGTTTCAATTTCATTAATTTCAGCTCTGATTTTAATTATTTCTTGCCTTCTACTTCTTTTGCTGTTGTTTTGCTCTTCTTTTTCTAGGATTTTGAGATGAAGTATGAGATCATTTATTTGTTGGTTTTTTCTTTTTTTGAGGAATGAACTCCAAGCAATGAATTTTCCTCTTAGAACTGCTTTCAATGTGTCCCATAGATTCCGATATGTTGTGTCTGTGTTTTCATTTAACTCTAGGAAGTTTTTAATTTCCTCCTTGATGTCTTCTAAAAACCATTGATCATTCAGCAACCTATTGTTCATTCTCCAAGTGATGCTTGATTTTTCCTTCCTTCTTTTATCATTGATTTTCAGTTTCATTCCATTATGATCAGATAAGATGCATGGTATTATCTGTACCCCTTTATATTGTTTAAGAGTTGCCCTGTGACATAATATATGGTCTATTTTTGAGAAGGTTCCATGTGCTGCTGAGAAAAAAGTGTAACTACTTGATGTTGGGTGGTATAGTCTATATATGTCAATTAAGTCTAGGTTGTTAATTGTGTTATTGAGTTCTATAGTTTCCTTATTTAACTTTTGTTTGGAAGATCTGTCCAGTGGTGAGAGAGGTGTGTTGAAGTCTCCCATGATTATTGTATGTTGGTCTATTAGACTCTTGAACTTGAGAAGAGTTTGCTTGATGAACACCGCTGCACCATTATTTGGGGCATATATATTTATGATTGTTATGTCTTGTTGGTGTATGGTTCCCTTGAGCAGTATGGAGTGTCCTTCTTTATCCCTTTTGATTACCTTTGGCTTGAAATCTATTTTATTAGATATGGGTATGGACACTCCTGCTTGTTTCCACAGTCCATATGAGTGGTATGATTTTTCCCAACCTTTCACCTTCAGTCTATGAATATCTTTTCCTATCAGATGCGTCTCCTGTAGGCAGCATATTGTTGGGTCTTGTTTTGTGATCCATTCTACTAGCCTGTGTCTCTTGATTGGTGAGTTTAAGCCATTAACATTTAGGGTTATTATTGAGATATGGTTTGTTCTTCTAGCCATATTTGTTTATTGATGTTACTAAACCTGATTTGTTATCCTCTTTGACTACTTTCCCCCCTTTACTGTCCTACCTCCCATTGTTGGTTTTCAATGTTATTTTCCATTTCCTCTTCCTGTAATGTTTTGCCAAGGATTTTTTGAAGAGATGGTTTTCTAGCTGCGAATTCTTTTAACTTTTGTTTATCGTGGAAGGTTTTAATTTCATCTTCTATCCTGAAGCTTAATTTCGCCGGATACACGATTCTTGGTTGGAACCCATTTTCTTTCAGTGTTTGAAATATGTTATTCCAGGATCTTCTAGCTTTCAGAGTCTGTGTTGAGAGATCAGGTGTTATCCTGATTGGTTTACCCCTAAATGTAATCTGCTTTCTTTCTCTTGCAGCTTTTAAAATTCTCTCCTTATTCTGTATGTTGGACATCTTCATTATAATGTGTCTAGGTGTGGATCTCTTATGATTTTGCACATTCGGCGTCCTGTAGGCTTCTAGGATTTGGGATTCTGTCTCATTCTTCAAGTCTGGGAAGTTTTCTCGTATTATTTCACTGAATAGACTGTTTATTCCTTTGGTATGGAGCTTTGTGCCTTCCTGTATCCCAATGACTCTTAAATTTGGTCTTTTGATGTTGTCCCATAATTATTGGATGTTCTGCTCATGGTTTCTTAGCAGACTTGCTGAGCTGTCTATGTTCTTTTCCAGTTGAAATACTTTGTCTTCATTGTCTGATATTCTCTCTTCTAAGTGATCTACTCTGCTGGTAGTATTCTCAATTGAGTTTTTAAGTTGGTTTATTGTTTCCTGCATTTCTAGGATTTCTATTTGTTTGTTTTTTATTACCTCTATCTCCCTGTGAAATTGATCTTTTACTTCCTGGATTTGTTTGTCAATGTGATCTTTCATTGTCTGATTTTGCTGTCTCATGTCTTCCTTGAGACTCCAGATCATCTGAGGCATGTATATCCTGACCTCTCTATCTGACATTCCATCTGTTGCACCTATTACCTCTTCTAAAGTTGAGTTGACCTGCATTGCCTGTGGTCCTTTCTTTCCTTGTCTTTTCATACTGCTGGCGTTTCTTTCTGCTTGGTGAAACTGTTGTGTTTTTGAAATTTTCCCTCTTTTATTTATATTGCTCTTGTATAGTTGAAAAATCACCCTTGCAGGGCAGGTAGTGGCTGTGATCCTCCTCCAATTGGTGTGATCCGTCTACCACGCTGGCAGGCCCTAGGTCTGCTCTGCTGGTCGGTCAAAGGTCTGCCTACCCAGCACGTGCGAGGGGCACCTCTGTCACTCCGCAGGTTGCTGGGAATAATCTCCCGATGGGTTGCAGGTTTGCCTAGCTTGCAGGCACTGGGGGAGGGGGCGGTTCCGCCCCTCAGCAGGCCGCTGGGCCTGATCTGCTGGTGGTCACAGTCCCGCCTACCTTGCAGACACTGGGGGAGGGGACGGGCCTGCCCCTCAGCAGGCAGCTGGCCCTGTCCTAGTGGTGGGACCTGTCCGCGTTCCCTGCAGGCACCTGTAGCTGTTTTGTGACTCCACTGGTTGCTGGACCTGACCCGCCTGTGGGTTGCAGGTTCACCTAGCTTGCAGGCACTGGGGGAGGGGCCGGTTCCACCCCTCAGCAGGCCACTCGGCCCGATCTGCCGGTGGTCACAGTCCCGCCTACCTTGCAGACACTGGGGGAGGGGACGGGCCTGCCCCTCAGCAGGCCGCCGGCCCTGTCCTACTGGTGGGTCCTGTCCGCGTTCCCTGCAGGCGCCTGTAGCTGTTCTGTGACTCCGCAGGTTGCTGGGCCTGACCCGCCTGCCCGTGGGTTGAAGGTTCGCCTACCTTGCAGGCACTGGGGGAGGGGCCGGTTCCCTAGTCAGTTTTTTAATAAATAAAATATAGTAACAGCATTGCTTAAGGGCACAGGTTACAAATACACTGAGATTTTCATGTTGAACATTCTCATTCTTTTTCTTGCCTTTTCTGCTGTAATCCTGCTGCCATGTTGCAAGTTTTTATTATTATTATTATTATTATTATTATTATTATTGATCTATTATTTTTTAAAAATACATGACAACAGTGTTGCAAGTTGTTTTATGCAAAGAAACTGAAAGAGGCTTCTGGCCAGTGGTCAGCAAAGAACTGAGGACCTCAGTCCAACAGCCTATAGGAACTGAATCCTGCTAGCAATAAGTGATTTTGAAATCATATTTTTCTACAGGCTCACCTTTAGATAAGCATAAGACCACAGCTCTAGCATATACTTGACTGCAGCCTCATGAGAGATGAAACTATAGGAAGCTAGCCAAGGTATGTCAGGAATCCTGACCCACTCACCATGTGGAAAATTGTGTTTGTTGTTTTAAGCTACTAACTTTTGAGGTGATTTGGTATCATATAAAACCATAAACAGTGCACATTGGAAAAAAATTAAGCTGGGAAGAGAAATAGGTAGTGCTGAAAGGATGAAATAGAGAACAGATGGCAATTTTAAATACCATGGTTCTAGAAGAACTCACTTGTGTTTTAACATTTAAGCAAAAATCTGAAGGAGGTGACAGAGTCAGTTTTCTGGAGGAAGAACAGAAAAATGACAAACAGGTGCAAAGGTTCTGAAGCAGGAGTTATTCTGCTTTTCAGAGGATGAAAGAATGCCAGTGTGGCTAAATGGAGTCAGTGAGAAAGAACAAGATTATAGGAAATGAGATCATAAAGATAAGGAGAAGCTATGCATGTGTGCATGCATGTACGGGTATGTAATGTCTGTCGGTCTGGATTTGGGGGAGTGGAGTTGGGAACTGGTGGTAGAAATTTCAGTGCCAGTGGTTCAAAGTGTGAAGACTTTCTATTTTTATAGCAGCAAGATGGGAGACCTTTTTATGGGTGTTAGTAAAGACTTTACAAACTGAAGAAAACAATCAGAAGCCTAGATGGGTGATAAAATACATATCAAATATCATTTAATAGACTTACAGCAATCCTGAGAAACTGATAGCACTATTCTTTAAATGCATGACAACAATTCAGAATAGTGAGGTCACTTGCTCAAAGCCATGAAGCTAATTAAAGAGTGCATCAAAATTTGAACTCATGTTTTTCTGTCTCCAAATTGGACCATTTACTTTAGGTTAAAATTCATCATTATTGCTTCTCCCTATCTGCAGCAATGAGAAATATCTAACCTGGGAAAATAAAAAGGACAGTAAGAAATAGGATGACATGCATGAAAGGGAATTATCTTACTATTCACAGCAGAGCAGGGAGGAAGTTTTTCTTTGAGCATTCTTAAGGCCAGAGACATCATACACAAAGAGTGCAGGTCATAGAAATTGACTTATGTAGAATCACTGCAGCCTGTAGAGGAGACAGAAATAAAACTCAGTTCTCTGAACTCTGTTTTTTGTTGAACCACCAAAGAAAACTCCTTTCCTGTTCATTCACCTTTGTAAGGTACTTTGCTGATGAAAAGTGCTATTATTACCTTGGAGCTTTAAAAAAAATGAAGATAAAAACATTTCTAAAACAATTATAATTGATTATGTCATCCCCGTATGTTAAACTGCTGAAGTTCACCAAATTATAGTACAACTAATAAATGAAGATAGTACTTCATTAAAGACTTTAGACATTTTTTTAAATGAATTAAAATTAACAAAAGGATCTAAAGGGTAAAATGCAAATCTTCTCTAAAATTCTTTTTCTACAAAAGTGTTCAAAAGCCCAAGTGATTAATACAGCAGATTAGTGTGAATTTAAAACAACATGAGTGAACTTGGAAGTCAAATAGATGAAAAAGTTTCATGGTTTTTAATGTCCAGATACTATTAGCTTGTTACTTGCTAGACCATGGATTGTAAGTGATAAATTTATGTCTATATAGGTACACAGGAAAAAATAATATGTCAACTCTACTGTATCTACCCCATTTTTCTGAAAAAAATAATAGTAGTGGATGGATCCTCCTCTTTTAAATTTTTTTTTTGAAGTAGATACAACCTCTGGCCAAATAATGATAACCACTGTCATTGGTGGTTGCCAGTGCTTTTGCCATACTTTCCTTTTAATTCTTACAAATACTATTAAAATACCTTTAGCCTAATTTAGATAAATGAGGAAACCAAGGATGAGAAAAAAAAGACCAGGAAAAAAATTATCACAAAAGTTATGGGATTTTACCTTGATTATTTAATCACCAAATTCTATATATTTCAATTGGAGAGCAAGAATTCTGGTCACTTCCTGTTTATTTCGCTACATTCTTCCCCACTTTGTTTTGTTTGTGGTTTGGTGTGTGTGTGTGTATGTGTGTGTGTGTGTGTGTGTGTGTGTGTGTGTGTGCATGTGAGAAAGAGAGACTTAAAAATATTTGAGTCTTAAATAACTGTTTATATCTCCTCTTTTTATGTTCACTTCCTATTTATTTATTTATTGCAATTTTGGGGGTTATGAAATGGAAAAGGATAATCAAAAGATGTTGCCTGAAGCTAAAGTTTTGTTGCCTGAAAGAGATCTAGTCAGTGTTCTCCAAGAAAGTCCAGCCTCACCTGAGCACATACCTTCAAGGTGCCAGCACTTTTCATCCATTGCTACAAATTCAGCCTCAATCTTGATGGTGCTTATTGAGTTTTAGTTCTGTCTGAAAATGTTTACCAATTAAGAATCTTCGATATTGTCATGATGATTCAACTTACTGTGCAAAGATAGTGACTCCGTGGTTTGCTATGCCCCTTTCATGTGCTGTTTTCAGAGACTGATGGGCTTCTCCAAATGGACAGTCCATACCAGTCTTAGGAGATCTTTTTAACTATATGGAACGTATGATAAAATAAATTTTAAACTGAAATTTTTTTTTTCATTTTAAAGAATTTTATTTGTAGATCTCAGAGTAGTGACTAGCATACAATAGAAGGCCCAACCCTTTGATGATTAAATAAAAGAAAAAAACTGATTTGAGGATACATATATTTTGTATACATTAAGTATATTATATATAAATATATTTACATTATGTCTACATGCACACACACACATATATGTGTGTGTGTGTGTGTATATATATATATATATATATATATATATATATATATTTTTTTTTTTTTGCTTGGAGTTGAGGCTTTTCTATTTTCTTTGAAAAGGTTTTCCCAAAGAGACTAAGCTCAATCTGCCATTACTGAGCAAATATACTAGAGCAATTACAAATGTCATATCCCAAGATGTGTTCATCCATCTTTTGCCTGAAGTTAACTATGTAACTTTTAAAACTGAGGCTTAATCTGCCTGATATCATAATATCACTAAATTTCTACAACCAATGCCAGAATTTTATTTTACAATACCCTATATCAGTATATATAAAATATTGTCCCCTATCTATCCTCTATCTTTTTGCCCATGAAGGCAATTCTTTAGTTTCTAAAATATTAAATGTTAAGAAGTATTTGAGATATTCTTACAATTCTCACACATATAAAAAAGAAGAAAAGATACTATTCTGTATTTAGCATACTTTAAAATGTCATTTTTGCTTTCTCTCCACCCCTCTCCATCTCTCTCTCTCTCTCTCTCTCTCTCTCTCTATATATATATATATATATATATATATATATATATATATATACATACTGCCCTCAAAATTTTCCATTTCCCATTCTCTGTACTTGAATTACCCTCTGAGTGCCTGCTGGTTAAGAATCTTGTCCCAACAGAGTATGAGAAGCTTTATCTTACAGTGAGAAAGCTAGCTACCTTATATTCTTCTCCATTTACTACCATGGAGCTGATGCTGAATCAATGTCCAATGGAACGGTATGGCACCAGGACTTGCTCTGTCCCTGTGGGGACAAGCATTCATTTATAAACATTTATTTAGCATTTACTATGTGCCAGGCATTGTTGTTAGTACTAATTGTAAACGGTTTTACTATGCCATAACTTATAAAGTTATATAAAATTTCCTCCCCACCACCCTTATCCTTAACATTTATTGAGAGTAGCAGGAAATCAGGAGCTTAGGCAGTTTTGGTTTATAAAATGTTAAGAATAAGCTGGGATTATGGCACAGCAGCGATAGAGCACTTGCCTGGCACAGGCGGGACCCGGGTCCATCCTCAGCACCACATAAAAAAAAAGGCATTGTGTTGTGTCCATCTACACCTAAAAAATAAATAAAATTTCTTTAAAAAAATGTTAAGAAACTCTCACACAGCATGTTGTAAACATGATCAAAAAAGAAAAAGAAAAAAAGAGAAGAAAAAGAAAAATCTCCTAAATTCTGACAATAGTTTTTTCTTTCATTTATAGTCTTTCAGAAAATAAGGACAATGACCATTGGGGAACTAAATCCTAGAATGTTTATTTTTCCTGACTTTTATGTACTTTTCTTTCAAGTTTCTTTTTAATCTATGCCATTGGTCCTTAGATTGATTTTTACTTAGCTGCTGACAATGATCAATCTCCTTTTTTGTCTATTTGTTCCCAGGCTTTATTTCCTGAGAAGAACATCTAGAAAACCAAAAAAAAAAAAAAAAAAAATCCCACTACTAGGAGAAAATGGATCTCCAAGGTACATGTTATCTGGAATGAGCAAAGCTTAGCCCAACTGTCATCACATTGGTTCCACAGGACTTGTGGAAGGCCAGCATTCAAGGTTCCAAGGCACATGGATGCAGAGCAAGGAGGAAAAGATTAATTCTTTTCCTGACACAACTTCTTGAGAACTGCCCTTTTACTTGGAATCTGTGCATTCTCATCTGTGTGTTACTCAACTTTATCCAATAGATACTTTGAAAGTAAGTAAGAAAAAGGTTTGAAAGAAGAGGCACAGAAGAAGAAAGGAAAAAAATAAGAAGAAATGAAGGGAAAAAAAGAAAGGAGAGGATAAAGGAAAATATATTAAGACTTGTTTTTGAATACTTTGAGTTGCCTGTTTGTGGGGCTCTGGCTCATATTTCTACATGTTTTGTCTCTACCTCATTAATCTTTGAAGAACACATATTTCAAAAGTCCACCTACTGTCACTGATTCTAGTTCACTGATTAAGAATCATTAGAAGCAAAAATTTCTTCCTGTGTTCTGTTTATACAGAATTTATATATTCTATGTTTTTGAAATAAAATATGTTTCATGTATTTACTTTTCCTCAAATTAGAATATGTTAATGATGTTTCTTCTTAATATGTGATAATAGTACAGAATATAGCTCTGGATAATAAAAGAAAATGAAGGAGGACTTTGTCACTTCTCCAGTTTGTCTGATTACTCTGAGTTATTGGTCTCTATAATTCAACCTCCATAGTTCTATTAGACATAATATCTCAATTGCAAGCAAATAGTTATCTCAATTGCAAGCAAACAGTCATCTTTTTTTTCCAAAGCAAGCAAGGTAACCAAAGGACTGAGTTTCATTTTTATGTGGATAAACTGTGATAATTTTTAATATTTAATTGGTGACAAAACTATTAAAAATGTCATAGAAACAATCAAAGTCCCAGGGAGGCTATAAACAATTTTGCTTTACCAATTTGTGTGGGAATGTCAATTCTACCTTTTAAAGATATTTTACAGATGTGCTTAAGAATTTGAAAATGACTTTGTGTACCCGTGGGCATGGCTGCTGTTTGTTTTGTACCCTATCATCTGTCATCAGTAATAAAAACACACATATTTCACAAGTGCCTTCTCTTATTCTTAAATAGTTGAATATATCTGTCATTTTATAGAGAATTTTATTACTTCAACTAATATAAACAGAATTAGTAGAAAGAGTTAATTCAAAATCCAAACAGCAACAATCTCTCAGACCCCTTATGGTTTGGAGAAAAAAAATAATTTAAGATTTTGTCTTAGAAACATAACTCTTAAACTTAAAACAAGAAAAAGCTTTGATTTGGGATGAGACACCTCTCATCTATGGGCTGCAACTTCCTCAATGGTGCTCTGACCAAGTTGTGCTGCAACAGCTGTAAGGTTTCTTCTGGGTCTAAAATTATTTGTTATATTATATTATATTGAATCTTCAATATCGAATTTTATATCATCCTTCATGGGTTCATACTATACTAATAATCTACTAATTACAGAAATAATGGGGTTATCCTGAAATGTACCTGATGACTATGTTTAAGCAAATTCTAAATTTCAGTGTAGAAGTATTGATAGCAAACATGAATTTAGCAATATTGAAATAAGCTATATTGCCAAAACCTTTCCACAACCATCTGATCTGATTCTTTCAGAAATCCTTGTGAAATACATCCTGTTATTTTTCAAATTTTTACAGATGAGGAAGGCATTTACAGAGGCATTGAGATATTAAGTAACAAAAATCTCAAGATTAATCCTGAGGAGCCATAATTTGAATGCTGGTCTCATGCTTCAAAGTCTGTCCATCCTTCTTCATTTATAAGATATTGTTTGAGAGTTTGTTCCTGGAGTCCTTTTTTTTTTTTTTTTTTTTTTTGGAACCATCTTCCACAGAGAAAGGAAACTCCAGCAATCTCTGTCTAGCTTCATGGTCTTGAAATACCCTTTATATTCCCAAATCCAGGGAGCTAGGCCACAGAGCTATATCTCCCTCCAAGATTTCAGAAGTGACAGGGCTTCAAATTAGCAGATGCAGAGTATGACTTTGGTGCTCTGAATATCACACAGAAAAGGTCAAAATAAAGAAAAGACATTTCAGTTCCTGTGGATAGTTTTTCAAGTTTGCATTCTCTCTATTTTAGAGTTTTTCATTTAAAAGCCTAAAATTATGGATAATTTCTACTTTCAAATACCAATGCCGACGTTCTTCAATTGCCTTGGAAATATGACACAGGTAATATTTTTACCTCCTTTGAATTAATTCTCTGCCTCCCAAATATTTTCTTTTCTGAATTTTAGGTTGGAGTTAAGTTATAGAATTTATACTTTACAACTGGGGACAGGGATTAAAGCTCAGAATTAAAGAAAACCATCATAAAAATTTTCATCTTTGCAATGTTTTCTGTTTTCTTTTAAACAAATTGAGGACTGTATATTGATGATCTAAATATACATATAATTACTGCTTTAATTATACACACGATTGCTATTTAACTTTATAATGCATTGTTACCATGGAACTGAGAAATTTCAATTTAAAAGAACTTTTTTATATTAATTTTTCTTCATTTTGTGGATTTCTTTTTAGCAACATGTTTAGGGGGAAAATGCCACCTCTATTGTGGCATTTATATATTTGTATACATAATGATCATTTAGATTCTATTTAGTATTCTCATAATAGTGAATTGAATTTTCAGCTGTTTAAAGAATCATTGTAATTTCCAAACTAAATTTAATGTTCACCTTTCCTTTCTAATTGTAAACATTAAGAAATAACTCTGCAGGGTCATATTTTCTTTTTTCTATACCACAATGGAAAAACCTAATGTTCAGAAATACACTCCAGCTTAGATGAACTTACATAGAATAATTAGTTATATTTTCCAACAAGATAGGATGATTTGCCATTGCATATATACTCTCTCTTTTCCAAAAGATGATTTGTGATTAAGTATCTCCCTCAGGGATCATCTGCTTTTCTCACTTCATAGAAACAAGATATCTTGGAGAACATGTATATGTATATAAATCATTATGTTACGTAATTCTTAATTTTTTTTCAAATAGTGTTTTCTTATAAACAATAGAAGGTAAATTTGGGCAGACTTCCAAGGTGAAGAGTGAGCAGTGAGCCAGGCTAGTTGGTGAGGTGTTGCAGAAGTGTGAAGCAGACTCTACTAGGTAACAAGGTCATTGTCATTGTAGTCCCTGCACTGGACTCCGATCAATGACTTAAATCCTTTTGGTGACTTCTTTTATTTTATTCCACATGCATAGAGCAAATATAGGCTGCAATTGCATGATGTTACCCTATCTGACAGCCCTAGGAAGGAAACTTCTCTCTTCAGGGATAATGGGAAGATTGAAGTATTAATTACTGTTTCTGTTGTCTTTATTTTATAAAATTCACATTTTTCTTCCTCATTCCTGACTGCTGGCACCTTACTCTCTCTAGGAACTACAGTGCTGTCCTTCCTGCTTCTGCCTTTGGCTGCTTTCCCAATGGGAGAAGATAGAATTAGCACATACACCCCGAGGAAGACTCGGCAGGGTGCTTCCTCGGTCCCTTCAACCACTGGCAGGGAGTATTTAGAAAGGCACCCCTGGAACCAGCTAACACTGTATTTTGTGATGAGTCGTACCAGTGCCTCTGTATTCATGTATAGCCAACCCAAGGGAAATAATACACAAATATTAATTATTTGGAGATAATAATATGTGTACAGAGCTTGATCTGTGTGTACAGCTCCCATTGATATTCCATTAGGAAAACAAAAACACATTCACAGTCAATGTTTTCCCAACTTATTTTTAAAGAAGTGTGGGTGTCCTCCCAGTGGAAAGGTATAAAGAGTTGCTGTTTGATAAAGGCGGAACATGCCTGTGTATAATTTTAATAGCTTAAGTTAGAGCACAGGCCTTAAATCTCTATAAATGGGAAAGAATGCTAAGCTCTTTTTTTGTTTTCCTGTGTAAACACAAATCTTCAAATTAAATAAATGAATTTTATCAGGTTTTCCACATGCATGCTGGATCTGTAGATGATGACTAAAGAGGTAAAAAATAAGTTTTAATTATTCATATTCTTAGAGGTCAAACAAAATTAAGAAATTTTGGTGGATTTTTACCCCCCAGGACATGGACTACCATTTTCTAAATGGCGTAGATTATTTTTCGTCTTCCCCAACTTTACTTTGTGGGGAGAGTCACCAGAATTTCTAAAGAGAGTGGGGTTCTATTGCTTGCTCCTGCTAGCACAGGTAGATTCTTCTCCAGACCTCGGTAGATAATGCAGTTGCACCATTTCACATCTTTGCTTCAGCACAATTCCATGCTGACACATCTTCTCTCCGGAGAGCAGAGTGTGGCCTAGTGGTAGCAGCACACATTCTAAGAGCCAGGAATCATTGAGTTTTAATTTTAACACCAGGTTCCTCAGTGACTTAGGCAAATTACTTCCTTATCCCTCAGGTTCCAAATCTGTAAAGGAGAGATGACAATGCAATGATAGTGTGAGCAGTAATTAATGTTGGTAAAGTGTTACTGTAATTCTAAATATTATTATCATTACTTCCTCACTGTTGGTTTATTTGAGCAACCTCCCATGAATTCAAACATGCTAGTGAATTATAAATGTACATGGTATGCATTATTTTTGTATCAGGTACATGCCAATAGTGTTATAAATTTATACACAGAACATACTACAAAAAATTGAGAGAAGCTCAGTTCTTTTTAATTTGGAATGTGATTTCCTGCAAAAAATGGTAGCTATGGTCATGTAGGCAAAACTATAATGTCCTATTTATGTTGTTGTAAGCATTTGTAATAAAAGCATTGGAAATGATACTGGTTTATGGTGAAGAAGAGATGATAATTTACCTTGACTTTTCATATGTGATAAAAGAATGAGAAAATAACAAATGTGAAGATTTCAAGAGGTTATCTGATGACAAGGGTTTATAGAAATCATTGATTCAGCATTTATTACTGAATTTATTATTTAAGATTTGATATTTGAGTATATTTATGGGCTAAGTGCTAGGTGGCATAGCAGCAGGTGAAAGAGGGCAAACAGACAAATATATATTAATTCAGATAGACACAAATACTATGAAAAATAACATAGCAACATAGGGTGGGGACTGAGAGTGGAGAACTAGTCTCCATGGGGTGCTCACACAGGACCTGCAATTGGATGACATTTGGGAAAGCCATGCTTGTAAATATCTGTAGGCAAACACTCCAGGAAGAGAGTAGAGTAAGTGCAAAAGCTTTGAGGCAAAAATACATTTGGTTTATTTGAGGAACAGCGAAGAAGCCAATGTAGCTAGAACACAGGAAGTGAAGAACTGGCCATGGTAGATAATGCTGCAGAGGTGACAGAGAGTCTGATCAGAAATGACCTTTAGACTTTGGTAAGTGCTCCCTATTTTGTGCTGTGAAAATGGGAAGCCCAGGATTGGAGTGGTCTGAATTTTATTCTAGCAGTTCTAAGAATTTATTATAATGGAGTGTGTTGGGCAGAATAAGGTCCCCTCCATGTCTAATCTCCAGAATTTTTGAATATCACAGGTATGGCAAAAGATATTTTTGTGTATGTGATGAGTCTGAGAATTTTAAGATGGGGAGATTGTCCTGGATTATCAGGGTGCCTGATATAATCACAACAGTCCTCATAAAAAGGAATCAGGAGAGCACAGGTAATATGACCATGGAAGTTATATGATGGAAATAAGAATTTAGAGTGATACAGGGAAGAGGTCATGAGCCCAAGAATGCAGTCTTTGCTTTTAGAAGCCATAAGAAGAGAGGAAAGTTAACTTGTTCTCCCTTCAGTGCCTCCAGAGAACTTAGTCATCCCTTCTCCTAACTTTAGCCAAAAGACCAATTTTGGAATTCTGACTTCCAGAACTGTAAGCAAATAAATTTATTTTGTTTTAAGATACTAAGTTTTAGATAACATATTACAGTAAATAAGGCTGTAAACTAGAAGTCCAGTTAAGAGTCTAGGGCCTGAAAATTTGACGACTTGCTTGAAACTGATACTGATGGAGATGTTGAGAAGTCATATTTATTCGGATTTATTTTGCAGACTGTGCAGAATGATTTGCCGATGGGTTGGATACAGAGTGAGGAAAAGAGAAGAATGAGGGTTGACTCTAAAGATGTAGATTTGAGAAACTGGCAGAATGAAATTTCCATTTATTGATATGATAATGATGGGGAAAGTCAAGAAAAACATTTTTTTTGAGTATATACTAAGTTTGGGCATCATTCTGGAAAATACGTGTGCCTTTATGAAATTTACAATCCAGAATAGCGTTTCTCAAGTGTGTCCTCTGGAACACCTGCATCAGAATCATCAGGATGATTATTTATTATTCAAAATTTTAGACTTTAACCAGAGAGGATGAATTAGAATCACTTGGGCTAGCACCCAAGAATATGCTTTATAATAAGCTTCTCAGAGAGAAAAGATCTTGTTCACTGAGGTTTGTGGAATACTGATCTAGTGGTTCTTTATTATTCTAATTTTATTTCAGAACATGTTGTTTTCCTTTATTAGAATGGAGGCATATTATTATCTCTGTAAGAAGTTGCTGTTTGTTCACAAATGCAACAAAAGTGTGTGTGTGTGTGTGTGTGTGTGTGTGTGTGTAGGAGAGACAGAGAGACAGAGGAGAGAGAGAGTCAGAGAGAGAGAGACATTGTGTTTTTTCTTTTTCTTTTTTTTATTTAAGAAGATTGAGGTAAAGGATGGAGGGATGAAAGAAAAGAAGAAAGAAGTGCAACTATTTGCGTAAATGATATTTCTCAGGGTGAAATTACCAGAGATGTGAGCGGGGCAGCATATGCATGATTTTCCTCAGGAAGGTGAAGGGGAAGCTGTGGAAGATTTGAGGGTAATAGAACCATTACATGTGAGTCAAGGGAAGAAGTATAATGCATGTTTGGGGTATGTATAATCTAAACATTTATAAATATGAGTGTTTAATCTTCCCATCAACTGCCTGCTATGGTTTGAATAAGTGTTTCCCCAAATCCCTGTTCTCAGTGACCTGTACCCAGCATGGTGCTATTGGGAGGTGGTGGGACCTCTGGGTGGTGAGGTCTAGAAGGAGGGTTTAAGTCACTGGGGATCTGTTCTCTAAGGATATGATGCGACTCAGATTTTCCTCTCTCTCTTTCTTTTGACTCCAGGCCCTGAGGTGAGCATTTTGCTCTGCTACACACTCTGCCATTGCCATCCAGCATGGCCATCAAAGCCCCAAAGAAGTGGGCCTATCTGATGTAGAGTCATAACCTCCCAAACTGTCTATCAAAATAAACCTACTCACTGATCTATAAGTTGATTATCTCAGACCTTCATGGTGACAGATGACTGATTAATACGTTACCTAAAAGAGGTTGGGATAATGGCGACAACTATGTGGTGGGAATGAAGTTGAGGTGAGAGGTTTACACATCACCCCCCAAGTTGTAGACGAGAACTTAGAGCTATGAGAGATGATGCAACTTAGCTTATTCCCATAGTGTTGAATTCACAATTTTATGTTTCTTGGTTTGTTGTCAAAGGTCAAGATCATGGGAGAATCTGTTGAGTTCCCCGTATTATCTGCTGACTTTTAATTCCCTGGTAGTTCCATGTGATTGCTCCAGTCTTCCAACATCAGGGACATAGAAGATTTTGCCTATCCCTGAGGTATAGCTACCTATGGTGAAACCTGGGACTCATATTTTGCAGATGTCACTCTGAGGTTTCTGAGAAGGAGATCCTCATTTCACTTTGTCATTTTCTTTAATTATCAGATATTGCTCCCTTCTTATTACCCAACTAAAGTTCTTTTCCAGTTTATACATTTTCAATCATGTAGTACTGTCATCTTTTACTGATAATGCAGATATGTTTTCAAATAAGGCTTTTCACAATGAACGCATGATGGTTATTCTGTTTCACCTATACCATTGTGTTATATGCACAACATTCCTACAGCATAGGAAATACCTCTGCCATATCTTTAAAAACCTCTGCCATATCTCTGAAATAAAATATTCTGTAACCTATATATTTACAATACTGATACTGGACATTTAGTCAAATAGGGTTATTTTTTGCAACTATAGCTTTAAATGTATAATTGGGTATCCATTGCAAAAATCTTTATAGCTGAAAATATATCACCAAGAGAGAAAAAACTATTATTACCTACATGAGGCTATTTGAGGTACATGCATGTTTTCTACTATAAAAAAGCTACCCCCCAAAAACTATGGCTAAAACAAGATAGTTCATTTCTCCGTCTTGGTAATCAGTCAGGAATGGTGTGACAGCTTGATAATATTAGAGATTATACTTCTTTCCATCTTGTTCTGTTATGCATTTTTTGTCATGTGTGTGACAAAAAATAATGGCTTCCCAAAGTCTCTCTATGAAAGAAAAGAGAAAGGAAGATACGTTTCCGTTTCCTCCTTTTAGAAGTACATCTCACTTCTCACACATTTCCTAGATGCAATCCTACTATGCAATGGGGTCTCTGGATAGGTTAACCTATGCCTAAAAGTTCTTATAAGTCCAGAAAAGAACAGATGTTTGAAGAGTTTCTGTCCTTCTCAACCACAGAGGCAATGGGCACTGTTTCTCCATTATAGACCACTGGTTTTCCTGCCTTTGTGTTCTGTTTTCTAGACCTTTAATAGGCTTTACTCACATTACATTTGTCAAAATTTGACTCAGTCTTTAAGTCATGGTTCGAATTTTATTTCTATGGTAAAGACAACAAAATTTATCAAGTATTAAGTCCATTTATCCATATTTCTCAGCCATCTTGCAGTAAAAGACGTGGGAGGTCAGAGTGGAGGAAGAGTCTGGCTGGTTCTTGCCATTGGTCTCTGATCTGAGATCACACAGACAGTTTCTCCCCTCCACGGTGAATGTGGAGCCAAGTTCTAGATCAGAAAGTTGAAAGAGGGTAGTGCCTTCTCCATTTTGGATGCCTAATCCAAGTCCCAATTTGAGTTGAATATATATTGCATGAGAGAAAACTTGTGTGGATTAAGATTCCACAATTTTGTGGTTGACACAATAAAATCAAGTCATGTTTGACCTTCACAGATA
This sequence comes from Urocitellus parryii, assembly GCF_045843805.1. Lineage (NCBI taxonomy): Eukaryota > Metazoa > Chordata > Mammalia > Rodentia > Sciuridae > Urocitellus > Urocitellus parryii. The sequence goes on from NC_135536.1 coordinate 41,604,595, forward strand.
GATCTGATGTTCCCTCCTGTGTGTTCTTTGCATGTGTATGTATAGACTTTGGCTTATCACATTACATTCCTTTTTGTCTGTATCTTTCTGGTTTCTTAGGAATGTTAATGAATTTTTCAATGGTGTCTGAATATGGTAAATCTCAATAAAGAGTGATTGCTTCAGTAATACCTGGAACTGAAATAAGTAGTAAGAAGCATGGAAGTATCAGAGAAAATGAGACATTGAAAGTAAAATTTTATCCATAAGTGACATGAAATTGTATAATATTTCAGATGGAGGATATTTGACTAGAAAATAACATTCCCTTCTAATGGCCTCTGCAGATGTTTTTGAAAACTTGCAGAAAAACTTATCTTTTCTGCCATTTCTGATTAGATAAAATATCTACTTTTTAATGTCCTATTTATTTCTTTTACAAATTTCTAAATTGCATTTATATTGTAGAGTTGTAATAAATTGCTTGGTGCTATAAGGAGTTATTCCCAAACATACCCTAAAATTATAGAGCTATTATCTCTTCAAAGAAGTCCAAAGTACATGATATAACATTCCAAATAAATATAGTACACTTTCTGTGTATTATCTCACCAACTGTTCACCATGACCCAAGGATTTAGGAGTTATTGTGATTCCCTTTTGACAGATCAGGAAATGGAATGGATTTTAATACTTCAAAATAAGTTCCCACATTATCATGGAACCATTCAATATTTTGTGCAATTATATGTTTCATGCAATAACACATAAATTTACCATAATATAAATTTCAACATTTTAAGTATGATTTTATTTTCTCCAGATGCTAAATAGATTTTATTTCAATTATTGATTTAATTTTTCCTCTATCAATAATAAAAATTTAATTTATTTACTCTGATTCACCACTTATACCTGAAATCTAAAATACTTCCTACACAATGATGAACATATATAACAAAAAGCAAGCCCAGTTTCTGAGAGGGGTGTGTTTAAATCATTTATTACATTAAACTACTTACTGAAAGGCAGATAGAAGAGTCAAAAGAAGTAACCTGAGAAGTTAAATAATTTTTTGTTTCAGATATTTAAAAAGAGCATAGAAGTTTGGATTAGATTAAAACTTTGCTGAGTTTATCTACTCCCTGTACATAAGTGGATTTTGTAATTTGTGTTTACCTACATAATGTAGTGGGAAAAGCATAGGTTACACTGTTGTTTTTATCAGCAACAGCACAGTTGTTTAAGGTTAAATTAAATGAGAGAATTTGGAATTGCTTTTCAACTCAGAGTAGGAGAAAACATTTGAAGCAACTGAGATGTAATTATTTAAACATAAGCTTGCAAAAAAAGATAAATCAGTCATTTCATCCAGTTTCTTTTTAATGTTCATTTGGTGTGACACAAGAATTGTCCTTTATCATTATTTATATCTAACCTTTCTATTCTATAAAAGTATTATAGGGTGTTGAAAAATTATTGTTTGTAGCATTTCCAAAGATAGAGAGAAAAATGAATATCCCACTCAGTGTAAGATTTATGCTTGCTGAAGCCAAAGAGAATTGCTTGTGCATATTTTAGAGAATATTTTGGCTTCTTGCCACAAAAGTTCCTTGCCACAAAAGTTCAAGTGACCACCTAGGAATTCTCATTGAGAACTACTGTATGCAAACACATGAGCTGTGGATTGATTCGTACTTAATTACCAGACCACCAACTTTGCAAGTGCTATTAGCTGCAATACAATCTTGGACACTGTGCAAAACCATCATGATTTCCTTCTGCTCTCTCTGGTGTGTTTCAGACCATCTATGGAAGGCTCAAACGTAGTACATATTATTTCACACTTATGTGTCAAGTTGATGGAAAAAATGGGCATGCTACAATGCTTTCAGAGTTACAATTCAAGTGAGAAACTCAACTGCATATTAAATTCATGGATGAACAATGAAAACTTGAAAGCCATAATTTCAAGTTTTATTTCTGCAGGTATTGACATATGACACCAAATTATTAAATCTAGCATAATACAAAATTGAACACATGAGAGATTTACATAGGGAAAAGAAGGCTTTGTGTAGTTCAAGAATGTGAAAAAGCTATAGAATACATTCATAATACAGTAGTCAGTCTTACGAAGCATAAACTGAACAATAGTTTTTAAATAGAATCCCCACCTAATTTCTATGGTAATTTGCATACACACAGCCTTCACACAAATGGGCATGGGCAATAAAGTGCTGAAATGTAGAAAGAGTATGAGGTAGAAGAGAGACAATAGACTCTCATTAGCTTTGTTTGTGAATATACATGGATAACTCATATTCCAATACAAAAACTATCTTTAGCATACAGAATTTTCTAGGTAGGGGAGATGATTAATGAACTTTACAAGTAGCACTCCACCAGAAGTTGTTTTCTTTGTATTTTGAACTATGGAATTTTATAAATCAGTTCCCTTACATGCACTAATAAAGACAATTATGTCATCTAAATGAAATATTCTTACATTTTTATAAGACAGCAAGGCAGGCATATCTGTACTAAGAAATAGCAAAAAAGTTAATAAGAAATGTAATTGACAAGAACTTTAAGGTGCAGATGATGGATCAAAAGATTTAATATTGATAAGACGGCAGGATTCCTCAAACTGATCTACATATTTAGTAAAATCTCTATCAGAATCCTAGTTGACATCATTACAGAAGTTGGCAAGCTGATTCTAAAATATATCTGAAATTGGAAGAGACATACCCTAGCCAGAATAATCCAGGAAAGAAAGGACAAAATATTAGGATTCACGTTTCTTAATTTTAAAACTTAATACTAAGCAGGGTAATCAAAACAATGTAATACTGGCACAAGGATAGGTAGATGAATTACAGAATAGAATTGAGAGCCTAGAAATAAGCCCAACACATTTATGTTCAACTGATTTTTGACAAGGGTGCTACAACCATTCAATGAAGGAAAGAATTTTTTTTTCAACAAATGGTGTAGAGAAACTGGATATCCACATGAAAAAGAATAAAGTTCGACAATTACCTCATACTATACACAAAAATTAAATATAAAAGCTAAGAATATAAAACTTTTATGAGAAAACACTGGAGTGACAAATTATCTTTAATTTAGATTTAGCAAAAAGATATTTTTGACACCAAAAGCATGGGCAAGGGTAGAACAAAGGACAAAGTGAACCATATCAAATTTAAAGTTTTGTACATCAAAAAACATCATCAAGAAAGTATAAGAAAAAAATCCTAAAAAATTAGAGAGATGTTTGTGAAACATGTTAAGGGACTTGAACCTAGAATAAATAACTCCCAGCGTAATTTAAAAAAAAAAAGACAAAAAAGTGCAATTTAAAAAAATGAACAATTTTAAGTCCTTTGGGTATAAAACCGAGGAGTGGAATAGCTGGGTCAAGTGGTGGTTCTATTCCAAGTTTTCTGAGGAATCTCCATACTGCTTTCCAAAGTTGTTGCACCAGTTTGCAGTTCCACCAGCAATCTATGGGTGTACCTTGTTTCCCAACATTTATTGTTGCTTGTGTTCTTGATAATTGCCATTCTTATTGAATTGAGATGAAATCTTAGAATAGTTTTGGTTTGCATTTCTCCAATTGCTAGAGATGTTGAACATTTTTTCATATGTTTGTTGATCGATTGTATTTCTTCTTCTGTGAGGTGTCTGTTCAGTTCCTTAGCCCATTTATGGATTGACTAAACTATGGTACCAACCTAGATGCCCTTCAACAGATGAATAGATAAAGAAAATATAGTATACATACACAATGAAATGTTACTCGGCCTTAAATGCCAAAGTCTGGCTGGGCACAAAATCACGAGCCACCACACACCTTGTAGATTCAAACAGCAACTCTTTATTCCCGAACTCACACCGGCACTCTACACACACACACACAAACACACACACACACACACACACACACACACACACTCACACACATTCTGGGGAAAATCACATTCTGAATCCCAAATACTCTCTGAATCCCGCAAGAACTCAAAGGGAACTCAAGGAGCCGGTGTGCCTGAGGCAGCAGGATACGCCCTATTCCCAGCAGGGTACACCTTAAACCTGGAACCGCCCTAAACCCAAGGAGCAGGATCCGCCCTAAACCCAGATCCGCCCTGGTCCTTGAGCAAGGTCACCTTACTCAAGCATACATGCAATGTCACTGCAAATGACCTGGGTCCAAAGGCAAGCCCATCTCCACAACGGAAAGTCCTTCCTCTAAGCAACATGGATTAGGCTGACAAAGAAATTGCCATGCGTCATTCCTACTTGGCAATAGCTCTCAGCACTTAAAGAAGAAATGAAACTATGGCATTTGCAGGTAAATGGATGGAGCTGGAGAGTTTTATGCTAAGTGAAATAAACCAATACCAAAAAAACAAATCAAAGGTCAAATGTTTTCTCTGATCTGTGGATGCTAACTCACAATAAGTGGGTGAAGGCTATGGAGGAATAGAGGTACTTTGGATTAGGCAGAGGGGAATGAGGAAGGGGAGGAATATGGGAGTAGGAAGGATAGTAGAATAAATTGGATATTATTACCCTATGTGCATATATGATTTCATAATTGGTGTGATTCTACATCATGTACAACAAGAAGAATGAGAAGTCATAGTCCATTTGTGGATGATGTGTCAAATGCATTCTACTGTCATGTGTAACTAATTATAACAAAAAACAATGAATAAACTGTCTCAATAGAAACTTTTCAAGGGGACACACACACACACACACACACACACACATAAAACCAACAAGAATGTGAAAGGTTTATAATTTCATTAGTTAACAAGGGAATACAAATCCAAAACACAATGAGATGTCACTTCATATACATCATATACATAGAATTAATAGAATCTATAAGTTAGACAATAACTAGATTATTGTGAGAATAGTGATAGTCAATGAGAGTACTGATAACTTGAAACCCTCCCTCCCACTCTGCTGGTAGGAATGTAATCTAGTGCAGTTACCCAATTATTAAACATAAAGTTACCATAGGACTCAACAATTCCACTCCTAGATATACATGTAAGAGAAATACAAACACATCTCTACAATAAAGCTAATTCATGAATGTTTGCAGTAGTATTATTCGTATTAGCCAAAAGATGGAAACAACCCAATTGTTCATTAGCAGGCAGATGGATTTAAAAAGTGGCATATCTGGGACTGGGATTGTGGCTCAGCGGTAGAGCGATCGTCTGGTGGGTGCAAGGCCCTGGGTTTGATCCTCAGCACCACATAAAAATAAAGGTATTGTGCCCAACTACTTCTAAAAAATAAATATTAAAAAAGTGGCATATCTATACAATGGAATAGTTTTATGGCCAAAGGGAAAAGTACTAATGTGTCTGGCAGTTTGTATGAACTTAAAAATATTTCCCTGAGTAAAAGATACCAGTCTCTAAGGTTCATATAGTATATAACTCCATTTATATGGAAGTCCAGCATAAAGAAATTGGTAGAGATAGAAGGCAGATTAGTTATTGTGTAGTATGGGAAATGAAGAACAAGGTAATGGAGAGCATAATAGATAAAGGGTATATAGTTTATTTTTGAGGTGAGGAAGATGCTCTAAAATTGTGGTAATGGTTACATCTACTTGCAAACATAGTAAGATCCATTGAATTGTACTCTTTTTAAATCAATCAATAAAAATTCTATTTATCCTGTACATGATGTTCTGAAATACAAACACATTGTTGAATGGCTAAATTGAGCTAATTAACACATACATTACTTCAAACGAATAAATTATAGCAAGTGAATTTTATCTCAATAATGCATTTTTATTTTTTTTAAAGAAAACTAGTGGATTTGTTAACTCATGCCGTACACTTAACTCAAAGGCCAGATAGCAACTACACAACAGACGAATAATATGAATTCTGGAAAAAAAGACATATGGTTATGTGTCAAATCTTACAGAATTGAACTGAATATTCAGTTCTTATAGATGAACAAGAATACAAAACATTCAGCATCTTTTATACTGAAGCAAATTATTTGCCAATGCTGAAAAAATGAAGGAGGAATACTAATAAACCGAGAATTTGATTTCTATTGAGAAAAGGAAGCTTAAACTGGAAGCTCTCATGAATCTTTATTGACTTACATTAAAATTCAAAAGAGCTATCAGAGGTGCCCTTTGCAATATTTCTTCAGAAAAAATTCTCTAGAAGAAGAAAATAAAGAGAAAATAAAAAGTGAACCTTAGAAAGGAAAGGAAAGGTGGCTGAGATACTGAGTATCCACTAAGACATCAAGAGACTGTGGTTGACTGTTCTAGATGAGGAAGAACAGAAGATCAGCACAGGTGGGAGAATTGCAAATAAAAAAGTGGAAATTAAAAGTTTCCATGTCAACACATAAACCTGAAAATAAAGAGCTACATTTAATACTATCAGGTTGCAAGGCAAAGTTGCTTGCTGCCTAAAACTTTAAAATAACTTGGTCATAATGATCTGCAGGAATGACTGAGGCATTTCTAAGTAGGGGGTTGGGTATTTGGGGGGGGAGACTTTAGTTTCATTTGGAGGATAGGACTTCATCACTGAGAGCCCTTTCAAATATATTTAGAAGAGCATGCTTCTTAGAACCAAGATTTAGAACTTTATATGAATAAATCAAAAAAGCTTGCATTAGTATTATATTTCAATAATAATCCAAATATATGTTGGAAATAGTTAATAATATATAATAATAATATATAAATATATTAATATAAAAGTTTTATTGAAGACAGTGAACAGAATTTAAAAACCTGAAATATAGAATAAAGTATTATAAAGAGAAGGACAATGCAAGAATGAGAGACATTATATGGCTTCAGAAGTATTATTTCATTATAAAATTCATGTATAGATTTTCTTAAGAATGCAACCTAATACTAAAAAATGAAGGCTGGCTAGGTGCTCAATCAATGCAGATCAAATGCATGAATTTTAGTTACCCTACAAGAGCTTCCCTATGTGTCAGGATTCATTACTTCCCACAGCAAGGCTGCTCAGCCTTCTCTTTGCTGTCTAGTTGTCTGCTTGCTTTGCATCAGACGGGCCTAGATTTCAATTTCAACAATGACTTATTGGCTTTGTGGTCCTAGTGATCAAAGTAAGGGATTGCTTTATTAATGTAGTGTGCTTACTCTCCCTATCTTGCAAACATGGTAGAGGTAGGGGTAAGAGAAGAATCAAAAAGAGATGACAGGTTGCAATTGGAGGGAACAGTAAGATACGCCTTTGGATTAACAAAGTGTTTTGATGTTGGGGGTACCCCACTAATTAAAATCTTCTTTGCTGTTTTTTGCTGACTGCACTTTCCTCTGACACCTCGTTTCCTATAGTCTGTTCAGGCCTTTCCCTCTCCCTTTAGATGCTCCAGACTTGCTGGGAGGACTTTCCTTCCTTCCTTTTATCCATAGAAACTGTGGCTTACCCTTTGCATCAGTCAGGGTTCTCTAGAGGAGCAGAACCAGCAGAATATATGCAAATATGAAAGGGGATTTATTAGATGAGTTTATGCAGTCAGAGGCTGAATAGTCCTACCAAGGCTGTCTGTGAAATGAAGTGCTGGGGAAACCTGTAGCTGCTCAGTACAAGAACGTGGAACAAGAGGGACTGATTATGCAGCTCAAGTCCATGGCTGAAGGCCCGGAAGCAACACATAGGCTTTCCTTTCTGTCTTCAGGAGTGATTTTTACATTTTCAAATAGGGTTGAGAAGGCAGTGGCATGGTAGTCGGGAAGGACAGCTATTTTGGACTGTTGGGGCTAACACTACTTTCATTCTTTTTAGGAGAATATGACATAGAAGGCCTTTCTATTAAGGGGTAACTAGAGATATGCAAATGTCAAGCTTCTTGCTATTTCTATGAAATTTCTCTAGGTCAGAGACCAGATGAAAATAGGAAGCATCTATACTCACTGAGAATGTGAACAGGCATCTGAGAAAGTCCTGTGAATTATTTCTCCAATTTCACTAATCAAAACATTGTTTGGTAAGAGCTAGTTGATAGTCAAGTAGCCTTTTAAATGATGTTACTTAAATCAAGGAAGTTGACTTGGAAAGCCTGTATTATAACACTGTTGAGGTGATTAATGGTATTATATACCTGCTCAATCAAAATTCACTTCTCAGACAAAGTGCTATTCATGTAATACCTCTTTTCATTTTCACCAAAGTGCTTTAACACAGAAAAAGAAAATTTTAGACTCAAGTCTTATTTTTGCATGGTGTGATCCTTTTTTTTTTTTTTTTTTGGTGGGGGATAGGATAGAGCTTTTGGTTTCTATTAATAAAAGACAGGCAGTAGATGGAATATTTTTCAAATTATAAGTTTTTTGAAGTAAAGAAATAAAAGAAAAAAGAATAATTCTTGCATTATTAAAAGAATATTCTGATGATATTCATGCAAAAACTAAAATTATGTAAAAATTATATCTGCTTTATAAAATTCCATTAGAAATGTACATATGTATTTATACAACACAATTCAAATAATTTTAAAATACTTTAACAATTTTTTCCCCAGACTTATTTAGGATTGCTGAATTAAATGCAGACGTACACTTAGATTAGAATCTCAGATAAATGACAAAGTTTTTGTATCTTGAGTATATTACACGGACCAGATAAACGACAAAGTTTTTGTATCCTGAGCATTTTACATAGAACATACTTACTCTAAAATTAATTCCTATTTATTTCACATTCAATTTTAGTTGAGTGTCCTGTATTTTCATTGCTAAATTTAATGAACCCAAGTTCCAATTATTCTAATGGATAACTCCTCTATTTAGATAATGTTTTTTATAGGTTAGGGAAAGTATGAAGATGCTACATAATCATCCTATTTAGGAAATCTATACAATGATCAGAGGAGACCTTATATTTTTAATTATTTCAAAGATAGAATAAGGTCTGAAGGTTTCCAAAGGAAAGTAATATTAGGGCAGAACTTTTAACACTTAGGGTAAGTTACTAATCATTTTTGAGTTTTGTTTACTTGAAAGTGACAGGAGATATTTAGCAATTAGAGTAGAGAATGAATAAAACAGAGAAGGCAACAACCTATCCAAAGTTCAGGTATAAATAATTCAAGGTGGTAGATGAGTTAATATATAACTTTGAAGCTCATTTTCAACTTTATTCATACAGTATTTATTACATCCCAGGACAGTGTTTAGTATATCACAGGATTTGTTATAAATACATATTTATGAGCTATTGACTCAAAACAAGTCTTCAAATAGGTACGGTTATTAGCCCAGTTTTACAAATGAGAAAACAGAGACAAGGAGAGATTAAGAAACATGCTTAATGTTGGACATCAATTATGGTGGATATAGGATATGAGATCCATCAACATGGCTCCATTGCTTTATTACAAACCAATATTCTATTCTGCTTTTATTACTATTCAGTATTTTCTTTTTTTTGAGTGGGGAACTAGTAGGGATTGAACTCAGGGGCACTTGGCCTCTGAGCCACATCCCTAGCCCTATTTTGTATTTTATTTAGAGACAGGATCCCACTGAGTTGTTTAGCACCTTGCCATTGCTGAGGCTGCCTTTGGACTCATGATCCTCCTGCCTCAGGCTCCCCACGACACTGGGATTACAGGTGTGCATCACCGCACCCAGCTCTATTCTGTATTTTTATGAATAAGATATTATAACTGAAATTAGAAATTAATTTGTATATTGGTGTGTAAGACATTCTTATAATTTGAAATAGCTGGTACCAGAAAAGGACAGAAAATGACTACTTAAAATGAAGAATGATTTTTCATGCAAAAATAATTCTCAATACTTTTCATGAAAAATGAAACCACAATGTATGTAAGTAAACATAATTTTGCCACAATACATAATTTTATTATGGCAATTGTATATTAACTCTTAGACTGAAAAATTAATCTGTGATTTTTTAGAGGGAGGAGTTTAGGCATAATTTTTCAACCAGTCTGTAAAATACCTTGTGGTAACCTGTAATTGGTATTATTTTTTTATCTTCAGACTTTTTCCGGTGATCACAGTGATCACAAGCTTTTACACACACATCTACTAATACATTAACTTTACCAGGAATTAATTTTTCGGCTCCTAAATCATTCTCTTATGAATCATCATTCTTGTTGATTTGCTTTCCTTCAGGTTCTAGCTGGTATAACTGAAATTCTTTCCTATAAACTCATTATTTTCAAGATTTCTAATTTTACTTTGTAATCAATTTTTGTTGCTTTTAAAATTATTTTTGCATAACTTTTGCAGGATCAGGAAAACACACAGAAATTGGCCAAAGCCTGCTACAATGGTCAGATAAACATTAGCTTTAAATGGAGAAAGAGGCTTGAGTGGATATTAATTTTATAACTCATAATTTCATTAAATAATATTTTAAAGATGTAATAGTGTTTGCATTCCAGTATAATAAACATGGCTGTTAAAAGGATAATGGATGTCATGATGAATCTCTATTAATTACTTATACTGATGTATATGGAATATTTTTCAGATATTAATTACTATTCACAGAATTCTCCCACATGGGCAGAAGCTATTGTCATTAACAATGTTTAATTAAGTGAAAAGAAGGTTAAAGTTTATGTATTTTGGGCAATACAAAAAGAAGTTAAGAAGTAAGACCTCTTGCATTTGAAATTTAGTTTTTTAATATACAGCTATTTTAAAACTCAAACAGAGCTGTACCAAATTTAAACAAATCTCCATTGAAAACTGCACTGAATATGATGTATTTTAGCTATAAAATCTTATCAAAACTCAAATGAAACTTAGTGAAAAACTTATTTTTACCTTGCAAAGTTTTAGTGTTTGTCTTATAAATGTGGAATGGATACCAGAGTCATTCCCTAAAGGTTGAGAATGCCTATATTAGAAAGATCTGGAACATTGACTAAAAGCCTTCTCTCTCCTTCCCCAATTCAATCTATGAATAAAAAACAGACAAAGAGAAAACCAAATTCTAATCCACATCTGCTCTGAACAGGGACTTCTGTATCCACTAAATGCCCATGTCATATACACACTTTTTTGTTTTTGTCTGTTCATTTTCTTCTTTTCTTTCTGGTTTTGGTCTTGTTCCCTCATCCTTTTCCCTTCTCTTATTTCCCTTCTCTTTTGCTCTACCAAAAATGATTTTCATTCTCTACTTATGTGAAACCTACCTTTCTTTCACATATAACCAGTTCCAGACATTACTTATTTATATTTTTTCCTGATCTTTCCTAAGGTTAACATTTCTCATCAATTAATGAATTCCAATTAAATTTAGCATTATATTTAATTATAGAAAGGGGCCAGATACACCAAGAAAACAAGGTATTTTGGTGATTGAAGGGAAACTATTTTTAAGACCCTACAGCAAAGATGATCAAAGTAGAAACAAAACAGTCCTAGCTTTTGTCACTTTACAAAATAATTCATACTGAAAAGTGGATATTCAATTTCCCTGTTATAAAAGAACATTTATTCTTGGGAGAAAGATAGGTGGTGGTTACGAACTGTGAGCTTATATTCAACCCTGCTCTTGAGCTGATTTTGTGCAGCACAAAATAGAATCTCTTGATGTGCTCTCAAAGATCAGGCAAGTGCGGCTCACCTACTGTCATTACCCCTCCTTTGTCACTTTTGCTTGGGTAAGACTCCAATCCATCTTAAGTGTTTAAGGAGACTCTTCCACATGGTTCTTTCTGAACACAACTGCAGGGTTACTTTGGACTTTTTACTCTTAATTTCAAACTTAAGGTGACAGTACATTTTGAACAACAAATCGGAGTCCAAATCCCTGTGCATTCAAGCAGCCTCACATGTCCCTCCCCACTCTAATCATCCTATCTACCTCATAGAGGTAGGAAATGAGGTGGTGATTAAGTAATTGGCTGCTGTCAAAATTATAGTTTTTTGCTACTTGAGTTTTCAGCAATAATAGGTCCTTCATAGATTCTCATGAAGTGGAGAACTGATGCTTGTTGAGCAATTTGCATACTTTCTCTGAGTAACTCTGTGAAGTTAGTACTAGTAGTAGTAGTAGTAGTAGTAGTAGTAGTGTGTGAGTGTGTGAGTGTGTGTGTGTTCGGTGATTTCTCCAAGGTCTCAGAGAAATTAAGCAGCAAACCTGGATTTGAATTCAGTTTGGGGATGTTCTATTTATTGCAAAGACTGAATTTTAGAAATTAAGTGGAGTGATCAAATATGGAATAAGGAAATACTTAAGTGGTGGGAAGAGCAGGAAATTAGCTGTGAATGTTTCTAGAATAGGGGATCGAGGAGGGGACTATAGGAAGGGAGGAACCTTTCTCTCCCTCTCTCTTCCTGGGGGAGCTATGGCTAGAAAAAGTGTCACAGTGAATTTTACCTTTATGTATATCCATAATACACTAATTTAAAAGAACTATAAGTAAATAGAATATCGGTAGAGAAAAGGCAACAGGAAGAGAAAAAGGGAGAAAAGGGGAAGTGTCTCAGTATTTCCAATTCACACTGAATTGGAGCAAATTATATTACATGCTTTTATAATTATGTCAAGATGAACCGCCAATATCTATATATAACTATAATGTACTAATAAGAAAAAAAAGCAAACAGATTCAGTGTCAAAAGCAATTACCATGGATAGATTAATTTTTTTTAAAATTTTAAGCTGTTTCTAGAAACTGGATTGTTTTATGCTAGTGAGAGTTGGTAACTCTTTTAGTATAGGCACTAAAAACTGTGAAACTGTAAGAAGAGATAAAAAGAAAAAGAAAAAAGAGAAGAGAGAATACAGAAATGACACATAGGGAAAATATCATAATTCCCTTTTAAATTTTTTTGCTAAATGTCAAGAATCATGGTGGAATAGAAAATACATTTTTTTTATTGGTTGTTCAAAACATTACAAAGCTCATGATGTATCATCTTTCATACATTTGATTCAAGTGGGTTATGAACTCCAAGAAACTTTGGATTCTTTCACCTGTTCCTATGGTATATAACTTAGAAATCAAACTTTTCTGGTGTTGTGATTAAGACGTGGGGGAAAGTATTCATTGTTACTAGCTTCTTCTACCTATTGTGTGGGCAGGGCTGCAGCCAGCCAGTTGGGAGACTAGGAGGGTAACAAGGACCCTTGAGAAGGGCACAGGATGGTTGCAGAAGGTGTCAAGGTATGAGTGCTGAGGTCTATGAACACCAGGGAAACCATTTCCCTGGCTGATTATGACTGTGCCTCATACTCTGAAGAAATCTGTTGGCATCTTTCTGCCACACTCATCATTGCCTGGTTGTGACAACCACACAGGACCACAAAGGACAATGCTGAGCTCAATGCAGCCAGAAATTAACTTTGCACGTTAGAGAATGTGTGGTTGTAGGCCAGATTGTGGCTACCTTATGCTCAGAGGTCCTTCATAATCCCTCTACTACCAGATCACTGGCATTCTCAATTCTTGATACTCCTGACTATAACATTTGGTGTTCTTCATTGAAAAAGGATTTTCCAGTTGTTTCTGTACACAATGCAGTGCTCATTCCTCACCTACCTCTTTGAGTTCTTCTGATTCATTTCATATTCAAGACTGTGGATGTTTTCCAAAAATAAGTCTTTCAGTACTTGTTCTTCTTTGATATACTTATTATTATGTATTCACTCTCATGGCTTTAAATCTTATTATTCTGTATTAAAACTATATACATATGGGCTGGGGATGTGGCTCAAGCGGTAGCGCGCTCGCCTGGCATGTGTGCGGCCCGGGTTCGATCCTCAACACCACATACCAACAAAGATGTTGTGTCTGCCGAGAACTAAAAAATAATAAATATTAAAAAAAAATTCTCTCTCTCTCTCTCTCTCTCTCTCTCTCTCTCTCTCCTCTCTCACTCTCTCTTTAAAAAAAAAAAACTATATACATATATACATATACCTGACCTTTCTCACAATTTCACTAGAAAGTCTGCATGGTAATTAGTCACTTCCTATGATCGTTTTGCTTTTTAATTCCAAGTCTATGTATCTGAATCAAAAAGTAACATGTACGCCACTAAAATATGTCCAGACACAAACAGGAAATGCACAAAATTTTTAAAAAAAGACAAATGCTTAACAAACACAAAATGCTCAGAATCATTAGTTATCAAAAAATGCCAATCAAAACAAAAAATTACACCATTTACACCTATCAAGTTGTCAAAGACTGTTTTAAAAAGAAAATTATAATAGAAAGTATTGACAGGAGTGCAAGGAATTGGTCACAGTCATACACTATTGATAGAAGAGTAACTTAACAAAAGTTTTTCTGAAATGAAATTGGGCAATATGTATCAGAAGTTTTAAAACAATACCTAAATTATAACCCAATAATTCGATTTCTCAGCATATGTCATGGGGTAAAATGTTATACATATAGTGTATAATATAGTGTATATATCACAGCATTTTTTTATTAATAAAAAGTAAAACTAATGTAATTGTGCAAAAAAAAAAAAAGACCCAGAAGGGGCTTAACTAAAAATAATGATACATCTATACAATAAACTATTATACAGCCAAACAAATGTATTCACAGAATTGTAATGCTAAAATACATTCTTGGTACATTATGGTCAAATAAGTCCATGTTAATTTTATATTAAGTGAAAAAAACATAGAGGATAATGCAGTACATAAACTATCACATTAAATTTGTAAAAGCATGTGTCTGTATGTACACAGATATGAAGAGAATATAGTAGAGTGAAGACTGCTTTTTGGTATTTTTCTACTTTCTCCATGTTGTTCTTTCTACCTTATTTCCATAGGGAATTTGTGTTTGGCTTTCTGGTAAGAAAATGATATTTCAAAAATTAATACATTTATTTCCCACCCAAATAGGTGTTATTCTGGATTTCTAGTAATGTCAGTGCCATCCTCATTCTTGGTGATCCATATTCACAGCCATTTTATTTCTCCTCTGCTTGATACTCTCTAATGTTATCCAAATATCAATGTTTGTGGATTTGTTTCTATTTTCATTTCACTGGCAGATTATCTTTATTAAATATTGCTCTTGCAAATAAATTTCCATGCTTAAAATTTGACCATGTAGAAGGGAGAGCATTTTGGATTCCACTCTGCTTACTGTTTATACAGCTTGTAAAAAATTTATTAACTTGTATAAGTATGATTTGTGCTGTATAGAACATATTATGCTTTAATATAAAATAAAAATCAAAACAAAAATCTGCTTATTATCTGATGCAGTTCAAAATCCTTAGCTTCACTTTCTCAAATCCTCCTATGATCTGATCTCAATCCTCCTTAACAGGGATCATATCCGGTATTCCTCATAATAAGAACTGCTAATAGCATTGGTCAAGCTGTTTGGATATTTGGATACTAATTTTGAGAGTAATAATAAAGAGACTGATGGTTTCACTAAAAGAGGACAATGTTTATTAGTCCTTACTGCAGACCCACCAGAGCTGCCAGCTTCCTGCCCATTGGTGGGAGATTTCGTTTGAATCTCTTGGTTCCTGCACATCTGTGGATAAATCCCTTCCTTTCCCTTTTCCTCCTCCCTCCTTACCTGTCTTCTCTCTTTTGCATAAATCAGCCAAAGTATGTTTTTACTGCCTACAAGCAAAACAATCTAATTGCTCAAGATTATTTACCTGGAGCATGTGGTAGGGCTGATATTTGAGCTCAGGTAGATGGTTGCAAGCCTTGTGCTCTTAACACGACCATTGGATACTGTTGTAAGATTCCAATGCATCCCTGGTTTAAACTCACACTTGTCCTCTTTTATTAAATTTCACAAAAGCCACTTTTCTTCCTAAAATATCCTTCCTTTGCTTTCTTTGAGCACTCCCAATGCTATTCAAATCCTCCCATTGACTACTTCCTCTAAAATACTCAGTAAACCCTTTAAACCATAGGGCACTCTCTTCATGACACTTATTAACTGCTGGAACTTGAGACTTAGATGATTCAATACCAAGAAGTACTCGCCATTGGTTCCCTATGACTTGTAAGATAAAATCTAACCTTCAGAAACCACAGGCAAGGCACTCTTGAGCCTGCTCTAGCTTTCCCTCCTCTCCTCCTCTATACAATCCCACCGTCCCTCTCCATCACACAGACCTTCTCCTTCCCTAAGCAGCTGGACATTTGTGAGTTATTTTAAATAACGGCCCCCCAAAACACTGTTTTGTTCATATGGTTAACATTAATTTCTTGTAAAACTTTCTTGTGACTTTTTTTTCGTGGTAATACTTTGTAGAGTTGTACGGAAAGAAATTGTTACTTAGTCTATAAATAAATTGCATGATATCATTGATTAAATCCATAAGCAAATATTGTAACTGAAAAAATGTAGAATTTTATATATTTTCTTTGACATTTGTCCTGAAGCAATGAGGATTTGTGTCATTGTCACTCATATTTGCCTCAAGCGGGGGGAGGAATCTTGCATTGTATAAAATAGAAATGGAGTTCTGTTCCTGTAAGTTAGAAGAACACTGTTGGAAACAAAACAACTGAGAATAAATATATTAGTAGATACAAAACAGCCCTTTTATGCCTGCGGTTTATTGTTAATGGTTTATACGTTAAATATAATATCTTAACTTGTCTCTGAAATGCAACGTCTTTTTACCTTAAATTTCAATAGTTAGCTGTAACCTCTTTTTTTAAAAAAAAAAAAAACAGAAGATCAAACAAATGTTGCTTTCTTAGTTGATACCTACTCAAATAGATACTGGCGTATTTTAGATTTCAGGATTATTTTGAATATGGGGAGTGAACACAGAAATTCTTTGTAGGAACATCCCTAGAAGGTATGGCTTTTTCACTCTGCCTATACATATGGATATATTTATGTGCTGGAGTGACACTTCTACAGGAAGCTTAAGACTTGTTTAGTACATGGTACCCAAGTTAAAGCATAAGTGTGGGTAAATTTCACTGCTTGTTTAGGTTTTACGAATATAATTACTTACCTTTAGACAATAAGAAATGGAAAACACTTAAGTGGTTTCCTTATACCTGGATCTGTTGATTTTGTTTTGTCAATGAGGGCTTTCATGATGAGCCACCAAAGGTTAGCCTCTCTCAATTGATGTAGTGGTAACAATTTACTCTCTCCCGCCACTGTAAAGATACAATGAAAAGAACCTGTCCTTCAGTCTGTTTGTGGTAGAGATTTTTTTTTTTTTAAGTATAAACATTGAATTCCTCTGCTTACTTGGAGATGCAAGGTCATTAACAGGGCACTTGAGAAGATTGGAATTACAGTCAATTGAGACGTTGAAACATCCTAAATGGCCTAATGCAGCAACTAAGTGCTTCTTAAATTCCAAAACTTTTACTTGAGCACAGCAATCATGAATTTCCATTGCCTTTAGTAAATGCTGCTTTACCTAGTTCTGTGTGAAGAAGCAATGCAAATTTTGAGTACCTTGTTTATTTATTTATTTATATTTTGCTTTGCAACATTCATTTGTCAAGATGTAAATGTAAAATATGATTTCATATTAAATTAATAGAAAATTAATGGAAAGTAAACTTGGTGGTACAGCTAATGCCAGCGTGACTTACTTTGTAATTTTATAGCTAAATATGTGCAACATGGCCATTTGTAGACACCAATCGAATTAAAAATATGGTTCTCTCTCTATACATACACACACATAAGTACACAAGTGTCACCAATGATCAAATTTAGGCCATTTACAATTCAGTGTTTGAAAATAATACACAAATAGATTTTTATCATAACCATAGCAGACACAACAGTAAATTACTCAGGAGACCTACATTTTAGTGATCTGATTGTCTCACCACCAGCTCAAGGTCACTTGATTTTTCTTGTTCTTTCCATATTCACTGAACAAAAGGGTATCATTAAATGACCCTTACATTTATGCACATCTCTAAAACTCGATGATGTTGGATTTACTTTTAAATTTCATGTAATCAAAAATCCATTCTCCAATACATACTGTAAAATTTATCCACACTTGTTTTCATGTAACTCATAAAAACAATATGAGGAGTGAACACAGAAATTCTTTGTAGGAACATCCCTAGAAGCTATGGCTATATATCTAACAAATACTTGTATAGAGTTTGCACTGGGGTAGCAATGCATACTTCATGTACACATAAATTCTCAAACCTCATACTAGTAAATAATATGTTTCAGAATTACTTGTGGAAGACTTTTAAAGTATGTATTAGAGAAGTAAGTCTCCATTAAGAACAAAGAAAAAGTGAGACAGAGAGAAGGGCAGATTGTGAGGAAGGAATATTTAGATTTATAAAGCAAACTCAGAAACTGAGGGAAATATGTTGATAGACATTTTATTGGTAATTAGCTCAGTGCCAAGAGGTGCTTGAAAGTCTAGACTTTTGTAGGAAGAAACTGTGAACTAGGAAATAGGATGCCAGCAGTACAGGTGTAGACATCTCTCTGAGATCAGAGTTAAAGGAGCAACAGGAAATGAGGTGGCAATTAAGTAATCAGTTGCTGTCAAGATTCTATTTTTTTCAAGAAGACAGTCTAGGTCAAGGTCAAAGGTAAAGGTAAGGTTGAACAAACTAGAAATCCGATTTTTCCTAGATAAATATATCTAACAAATACTTATATAGAGTTTATACTGGGGCAGCAATACATACTTCATGAACACACAAATTCTCAAACCTCATACTAGTAAATAATATGTTGCAGAATTACTTGTGAATACCTGGCATTGCCCCAGAATAGTACTGAGAAAACAACACCTCTTTGATCATGCTTTGGTACAGAGTCTACTAAATAATAATATGCATTTTTTGAAATGACTAAATATACACTTACAAAGTGGTCTATTCAAAGCCATTATAGACTAGTAAGCAAGTAATAAATGTTCAAAAGTCCATAACTACACATTCATATAATACACAGCTGTCACCTTCAATAGAGTAAATAATGCAACTCCTCAACTATGGTTTCTCTTTCCCTCTCTCTCTCTCTCTCTCTCTCTCTCTCTCTCTCTCTCTCTCTCTCTCCAGTGCTGGTGAATCAAGCTCAGGGCCTTGCCTTGCACCTGCTAGGCAAGTGCTCTTCCCACTGAGCTAAAATGCAAGTCCCTTAGCCATGGTTCTTTAACCAATATCTACTTATAGAATATGGCTTAAATTGATCACTTTTAAATCTAACATTGCACATGCAGAGAAGACTCCTTTAGCATTCTTAAGTAGCAGTGACTGAATTTAATATTTAGTTATTGTTTGTAAAACATTTTGGTGCCAAATGCTATTGCTATAATATATTCTTTTATTGCAAGTAATCTATCCTATTTAATAATTCAGTCATGAAATAAGTTACTAAAAGATACAGGAAGAACATCATTTCTAATATGTTTGTTAATAGTCAGTGGAATTTGTTGAAAAAAAAATTGTTTCTGCTAACCATGTGAACTCTAGTCACTACCTGGATAAAGGTATAAAATAAGAATTTACCTCCCAACAGAGTACATCGTATCAGAATGGTTGTCTATTTTCAAGAATTAAAGAGGACATGTTTCCAGCAAAATTTTTATGGGTGATTAAGGCATTTAAATCTTGGAATATTTTCAAGTGTATTTAAGAAATTCAATTTATTATTTCATTCTTAGGATTTGTGAATACTCTCATTACTCGTATTTCATGATAGAAAGTCAAAAGATCAAGCTGCCTTTTTATAATTTAAAAAGTTCCCATTATTACTCCAGTAGACAGCTGAACATTTCGTAGTGCTCTCTCTGGGGGTAAAATAATTTTATTCATTGCATTACCTTATCTGAAACTCTATAGAGTAAAAGGTGGCATGAAAAGGATAAAAAGCCATGAGTCGTTCTCAGTGACCTCAACCATTCTGCCTTTTTGCTTTACAGGTGCCTCAGGAACCATAGTTGGTTACTGTTTTGGGTTGTGGGTTGGCAATGGGTAGCTTAAACACGTGCATGGTGTAAATGTGATAAAACTCAGTCTTTGAGAACAATAGAGTGTATTTTCCCCATCCAGCTCCATCAGAGCATTCTATCTTTGCCACCATGGTTTTTTTTTTTTTTTTTTTTTTTGCCTTTTGGAGTTTAGCTAATTTAATTCTACATATAACATAGAAAAGATTGCTTATTAAGTTAGAAAAAAATTTATTACCAGAAAACTTTTCCAATAAAAATGTAATATGGCAAAAGACTGCTCCTGTTTTAGGGAGGAAATTAAGGCCATTAGGAATGATGTATATCAACTGCCTCCCCATTCTCCGAACACCTCATTCTCCTACTCTCTCAAACCTTTCAAGCCTTGTTTCTCTAGGGGGTCCCTTTCCCTCAGTTTACAAACTTCCAGTTCTCCCACACTAGAGTTACTTCCCTTCATCATGCATCTTCTGGAAAATGTTGTCCACCGTCTCTCTCCCACTCAACACCACTTACTGAACAACTGGTTTTATCTGAGATGTTTGTTATCACCTCCCACGTGCACCCTCAGCCCCTGCTGTCTAGCTTCTGCCTTTCTCACTCTGCAGAGCTGATGTTTTATTTGTCCTCAGTGATCAAACCCAATGAACACTCTTTATTAGTTCTTCACTGAACAACAATGATTATTTTTCTCCTTTTCAATTTTTTTTGTTCCCTCATTGTCTATGGCACTATACTTATTGGTTCTTGTCCTTCTCCCCACCCTCCTTGTTTTTTCCTCTCACCTAGTTTGGCTCTAATGTGTCTTTGATTAAGCATTACTTTGCTTCTTGTGAGATTTCTCCTTTCTCATGATTTCAAGACTATGACTCCCAAATTTCCACCTCAAGCTCAGAAATTTATCAGTATTAAAGGTATACATTCTCTATTGCAAATGTGCCCCAAGCTCCTACAACTAAAGTCCAAAGTGAAATTTACTATCTTTACTGAAATTGAGCTCCTGTCCTAATTCTCTGCCTCACATGGCTGAATCAATTTCCATCTCATCACTAAAGCTAGAGGTTTGATTGTTGACTTTTTTCATTGTCTTTTCCTCTCCATGCTTGAGATTTAGAAGTACAATATTTCATCAGTTAACACGTACATCTTACATTTTAACATCTCTGAAATCAGATGCATCATAACAAGCAATCACACGAAATGTATTATTATAGATTTTAGTACAAAAGAACTGTGTGTCCTAGGGTCCAGTCCATGGTACCTTACTTTAGGTGAAATATTGTACTTCATAAATCTATCTCAATATCTCCACTTCACTACCAATCCTCCAATTCATTAGTCTTCATCACACTGAGAGCTATCATACACTGATGAAGAAAATTAGATAATAAAGAAATGGAAAGGAATCCCATTTTCATTCTCTGGATCAATAAATACTGTCAAAATATCTCTGCAATTCAACGTGATCTACAGATTCAATGAAATTCCCATCAAAATTCCAATAGCATTTTTCATAACAGTAGGGAAAAAAATCGTGAAATTAATATGGAACCATAAAGATCCCCAAAGAGCTAACTAGTTTTTTGGGCAAAAAGAGAAAAATTGGAGGTACCACACATCCTAATTTCATAGTATATTACAAATATGCAGTTATTTATCAAAGCAGTATGTATCAGCATAAAACAGACATATAAACCGATGCAACAAAATAGAGATCCCAGAATAAACCCACACATGTATGGTCACCTGAACATTGACAGAAGTTCCAAGAATATACACAGGGAAAGGAGAATATTTTAATAAATGGTGCTGGGAAAATGGATACTCACATACAAAAGAATGTACCTTTCTCACACATCTCAAAAGTCAATTCAAAATGGATTAAAAGATTCTCCATAAGACCTGACACTATAAAACTTCTAGAAGAACACATAGGGGGGAAGAAAGCTCCTGGACCTTGATCTTAGCCATGATTTCTTGGATAGAATACCCAAATCACAGGCAACAAAAGGAAAATAGTAAAGTGGAGTTACATTAGACTACAAAACTTCTGCACAGCAAAGGAAACAACAAAAAATATGGAACAGCCCCCTATGGTATGAAAGAAAATATCGGCAAACCATGTATCTAGTATCCAAAATATATAAGGAAACTCCCATAACCCAGTAGCAACAAATAACTGCATTGAAATAGCTAAAGGGCCAGAATAGAAACGTAAATGGCCAACTGATAAATGAAAAGGGGCTCAGGATCTCTAATCATCAGGGAGATGCAAATAAACTACAAGGAGGAATCATCTCATACCCATTAGGATCTCTTTTACTAAAGAAGCAAAAGATAATAAATACTAGTGAAGACATGGGAAAAGAGGACCCTTGTACCCTATTGGTGGAAGTAGAAATTGGTGAAGCCTC
The DNA here is from genome assembly GCF_045843805.1 of Urocitellus parryii. Classification (NCBI taxonomy): domain Eukaryota; kingdom Metazoa; phylum Chordata; class Mammalia; order Rodentia; family Sciuridae; genus Urocitellus; species Urocitellus parryii. The sequence goes on from NC_135536.1 coordinate 41,626,948, forward strand.
TATAGAAAACAGAGACTCCTATGCTGCCCTACATCACCTACCTGCTATGATGAAATGATGTCTGTACTAGGATCTGAAGGATGTTAGCTAGATTAAAAGAGAAAGGAAGACTGTTTTCAATAAACAATCTGACTGTGCCAAGTTCCTGTGATGGTTGATCTCATTAAAAAATGACCAGTGTGGGGCAAAAGTAGGAACCACGTGGACAGGTAGAAGATGAGGCTGAGGGGAAAATTGGGAACAGAGACCATAAGGCTTCAAGGATCCCTATAATCTTAGGACAATGGAAAACTAGAAGAATATTTTAAATGCTGGGGATAGAGGGTCATATGATGAGAAATACATTTTGTCAAGGTCCTTCCGTTTTGATCTAAGGTGAACTAGTGAGGACTTGGGAAACCAGTTATGTCTTTTGCACAAATTAGATGAAATTATGTGGTATATAGAAAGAACACAGAATTATTTACAGTTGGGCAGGCTGCAGATAGACTCGGACCCCTGCATACCTACAATAGTGCAAGAATATGAGAGAGAATTATGGAGAGATTGACAAACATTAGCCCTCTTCTACCACTTTGAAACCAGGTCTCTTGAAGCAGGCTGTCAAAGAGCCATATGTAATGTACAAAGCACATCCACTTCCACATTTTAAAATCCACCCCAAAGCTTATACTTCAGATCTACATTCGTATTATATTACTCTCAATGGCTATAGTATTACCTATCTTTATACTTTCTACTATTAACTTTGTTATTTGTTTAATTTAAAAAGCAAATTCCAATCTTAGGAATAAAAACAAAAAACACACACAACTCGTTCTATAGACTTAATAAGTAGGTTGAGGTAAGTCAAGAAGATTACAATTGGGTCCAAGCAGCATAAACTCTAACCCCTTGAACAATGCCTTCTTTTGTGTACTGCACTTCCTATGGGTATCAGAGTAGAACTGTGTAATGACAGCCCTAATAGCTACCAGTCATAAAGAAACAACAGAAGAACAAATGTTGAGACTTGAAAGTTGGAAGGATCAATAGCTAGATAGCATTTGTTATATGAGAGCTGAAATCAGATCTTCAAAGAAATTCTGCCGAAAGCAAAATAAATTAGGTCATTTAGGATGCTCAAAAAACAACTTATTTTAAGGTTTAAATCTCAACATACACAATATATTTCTGTCACTGCTCATCTGGTTTAAAGGATTTATCCAGTCCAGCCTTTGTTTATCCTCTGGTCATTTTACAGTCGAGGCTACTCTATCTAGTATAATATTTTTAAAGCTCATAAGCGCATGAATTTCAACTTCTGTGCATGTCTTAAAAATTGATATTATTCATCTTTTTATTCCTAGCATCTAGAAAATCCTGTCGAACCAAGTGAATACTTCAAGTTATTTGTTGGTGGGGTAAACATGAATTAATGTAGCTCAAATATTATTCGATTGTTACCTTTTCTGAGATCATTTTACTACCTGCTTTCATCTATTTTATTCACGACACTGTTTTATGAATTTATAGCATTGTGTATCCTTATTCTTGTTATTTTCCTCATTAACCATATATTGCAGGAGGAAAAGGATTTTGACTGGGCCCTAGAAGACAGCCTGGCACAGACTAAGATTACAACATATTTAATAGAACAACCAATAATCGATATTTTGTGATTACTTTTCTACTTATCAGTACTTGATAAGGTAACTTTATTATGTTGGGCAATTATCATTCTCTAATTGTAATCCATCAGGTCTCTCCAACAAAATTACACACACATGTAGATAGATAAATGTCTGTATCCAACTCTGTATCCACCTATAGAGATTATTTTTTTAGCATTTAACTCATGCAATTATGGGTAGTAGAAAGTCTGAAGTGTCCATAAAATCTCCAGGGAAGACCTATAGCATAGGAATTCTAGTGATTTCTTTTTTCTCTTCTGGGGACTTCAGTCTGTTTTAAAATATCATCAACTGATTGGATGAGGCTCACCCACATTACAGAAAACAATCTGCTTTACTCAAAGTCTACTGATTTAAATAAATATAAATCATCTAACAATACCTTCACAGTAACATCTAGGTTGATATTTGACCAAACAATCTGGGAACATAGTCCAGCCAAGTTGAAATAAAATTAACTATCACATGTGGGACAAGAAGCTTAACCCCTAAAATTTGTTTTTATCCCACACATTGCCAACATGGAGCAGATATGCTGTCTGCACAGATGCTGCCAGCAGAGGGCACCCTCCAGCATAGATTTTGAGAGTCTCAAGTATGTGCCAGGCCCCAGTGCAAATTTAGTGAATTAGAAGCTGCACATTGACATGATTGACAGGGGGTCCCAATACTCATTAAGCAGCTGCCATGCTCTTCCTAGGGAATTTTGAGTGGAGAAATCTTCGTATTCCACACATTCCAGTTCTCAAAACTATTTGCATTATGGGTGGTCAAGATAAGGGACTTGCGTATGTGGGCTGTCTTGCCTTACTCTATGTAGAGAGAACATGTGGACAAAATGAAGACCAGCACTGTATCAGAGGCTTTCCAAAACGTAAGATGTACTCTCAGCCTTCACTTTGTCATAAGCCCAGGAAGAAAGAGTAGCACAGCAGAAGACGGTCTGCACTGTCCTATGGAGACCTCGGCTCTTTGATCCAAGTACAACGGTTGGTTTCTCTCTAGGTGACCTTAAATAACCGCTCAGGTTTGGTTGAAGTTTCTTTCTCTAAACATTGGGCAATTTGGGGTAGATGATAATCTGTGAGCTGACTTCAAGCTCTGGTAGTCTGCTATCAAATGAGATGATATCTATAAAAATACTCATAATCTGTGAAAATGCATGGTGAAGACTACTGAGTATAGCACCAAGGTGTTCTCATGAAAGAAGTGCCTCTCCCCACCCCCGACACACAACATGCTTTATTTATTGCACAAGAAAATTTTCAAAGTCCCACAAAATGGATTCCCATCAGGATTACCAAACACTGAAATTCCACTTTTGGAGATTAAGAAAAAAAGCCAGCCGCTTAAAGCTATGAATAAATGAATAAGATTGTTTTTTGACTGAGTACAAACAGAGAGAGCAGGCACATACTTTGAATCAGAGGCTAGAAGAAAAGAAGTTTGAGAGTTGGAGTAGAATGACACAGAAATTAGATTAATGGGGCTTGTAAATCATGGTTTGCCTAGTGCAACTGTGCATGTGGCTATATATATTTAAAAAAAAAAGTTCTTCACTAAGCTGTTGGGCTGAGGGGCATGGGATCAGCTGAGATCAGATGATTCTGCTATATGATGATTAGCCCTGGTCTTTAGAATCAGATTTAACAAAATCCAAACTCTTATGTGATGTTTAAATCAATTGTTATTGGAAACACTAGGATCTTGGGTCAACTTATTCTATTTACATCTTAAAAATAGCTCATGGGAAGGGACAGTCATCCAGGCATACCAACTCTAGGGATTTCTTTTGTTCCCTCACATATCACAACCACTCAACTAGCAAATTCCTCTACTTTCAGGCTGACCCTGACTGTCTTCACATTTATATACAGGGCTACCACTGAGGAGGGGCTAGGATACCACTATCTCCTCCTTAAATGAACTTTGTAGTTTCCAAACTAACCTCCACACTCATTCCTACTGCTCTGCAGTCACTTCCATACAACATACAGCTGGGTCTTCTTACAATTAAAATATTATCACATCTCTCCATGTTTAAATTTCCCATCACAGTTAGAATTATAACTAAATTTTCCTCCATGACCTATCCTCTCTCCAACCCTACTTACATCAATTTCCTAATCATTCAATATCTTTTGCCTGACACATTGACCCCTGTCATTTTCCACATACTAGATTCTTCTCTGTGCAAGAATTTTCCTACATGTTATTAATACAGCACGATTAATTTTACTTTATATATAATTCTAATGCACCAATTAAAAAATAAATTTAAAAAAAGACCAAGAGAATAGGAGTGGGGGATTTGGGGGAGAAAGGTAAGAATAGAAGGTGGTAGTAATGGAGAACAAATTATGTTATATGTTTTTTAAAATGAACCCCAAACCTATGTAAAATGTGATGACACACTAATACAAACATAAGTTAAAAAAAGAATATTCTTACATGTTAGTATCTGCCTTAGACATTCTGCATATAGTGACCCACGTCTCATGATTTAGTCTCAGAAATGTCTTCTAAAGCAATCTGTATCCAATCGTGATAGAAAATACACAGCAGAGCAATAAAAAATAAATAAAAGAAAACACAGTAGTTTAAACTGTTACCTATGATTAAAGAATATCTGAAAGATGTATGAAAACTCTCTGCTACCTTAGCGCTGGGAGGAAAATTCAAAGATGGGAAGACTTGGAAGTTGTTCAGATCTCATCAGAGGAAGTGTGGCTTAGCCACCAGAGTGCAGAGAAGTTTGTTTGTGTCACTAGGCCAAAGCTCATGTGGAGTTGCTAGGTAAACTATTGACAATCCTCCAGAGTACAGGAGAGGAGGAGTGTGATCAGCAGTAGGTAGCTGAGCATGTGTTAGAAGTTTGGCAGCCAGCAATGAGAGAAAGCCTTCACAGCCTAAAGGTCATGGGAGTTGGAGGGTTTGCTGAAAGAGTGATTGCTAGTGATTGTGGGACACTCTGGGCCAAAGGCATCTGCAAATGCAGACTTCAAGCAAGGATTTTGCCAGGCCAAGGCTACAAGATCACAGAGGAAGAGAGTCCTGATTCCTTATCTAGATCCCCTCTATGGGCTGCCCTTACATTCCTACCATCAACCAGCTCTCCTTCTCTTGCCACCCCCTCCAAAAATAGGAGGAAGCCTCTTCTTTCTGCAGTGTCCTTCCAGCAATCCTTACCAAGCAAGCTTGACATCATGTTCATCTTAAAGCATAAACACTTCAAAAATTATTTTGCTTACCACAGAAAACATATTGAAGGGTGCAGTCAGAGCCCTGCAAGCTTAACACATCACTCTGTATCTCATTCCTTGGTTCCCCCAGCCCCCAGTATCACTTATACATTTTTATTAGGGTTTTCTTGATTATTTTCCTTTGAGTCTCTCTAATCAGATTATAAGGATTCCAAGAAATTTATAATATTCTCAGAACCATAAAAGGTACTTAATATGTTGTTTGAATGAATGTTCGATTAATTTCTATAATTGACACTGAAGAAGAGATCTCTTTTAGACTAACAATGAGATGTTTCCGTCTCCAGGTTTAATAGGAAGACAGAATTGGGAGAAGAACGAACTCATATGGACTTCTCAGTCTTCAACATATCTTTCTAGAATATTTTTAAAAAATAAAGAAAAGAAAGATATCTCAGTACAAGGATGATATTCCCATTATAAGTATTACACTGATAACTGATTTGAGTATAATCGGCTGGTTTTGAATTTTATGTAAACTGATTCTGGCCACCTGAGGGTAGAGGTAGCACTAAAGCTCTGCAAAGTATTTTGCTATTTCAGTTTACTTTGCCATGTTGTGCCACAGCAAATACTGAAGTACCAACATACCTTATTATTAGAAAGCATTTAAACTTACTGTTCTAGTCAACTTTTTCACTACTGTGACTAAAAGATCTGACCAGAACAATTTTAGGGAAGAAAAGTTTACTTGGGAGGGGTCACAGTTTCAGAGGTCTTAGTCCATTCTTCAGTGCTCCAGGAATGGAGAAGAATGTGGTGGAGGGAAACAGCTCACCTGTTCATCAGGAAGCAGAGAGGCCTTCACTTGCTAGATACACATTAAATCCAAAAACCATGCCCCCAATTTCCAACTCCTCCAGCCATACTCTACCATTTCAGTTACCACTCAAGTTAATCCCTATCAGGGGATTGACTCACAAATTGGTTTAAGACTCTTACTATCCAATCATTTCTCTTCCAAACCTTCTTGCATTGTCTCACACGTGAGCTTTTGCAGGGTACCACATCTAAACCATAATGCTTACCATCCAACATAATTTAAATAAACAATAAGATAGCTGTTTGGTTCCAGATTTCCTCCATGTCCCTCCCACTGTTTATTTGTTATCTCTGAAATATGATTTTATATTTTCCTTTGCATGCAATCATTTCAGTGATGGACACTGACAATGACCAGTGTTTTATGTTGTATATTCTCATATACTGAGATTGCTTTTTTCTCAAAGTAAACAGCTTTAAAAAGTAAAGACTGCATGTAAATAAATGGAAAGAGACTATTATGATGCTAGTTAACTAGTTGGACTCTTGGATCTCTAAACCCCTTGAATGATGTCTAAAAATATCCCCTCCAAAATCAGGGTGGATATTAAAACTGTGAAGAAAGAATAGGCAGCTTGGGAGGAACTCACTTTTCTTGGTTTCAAGGAAAGCTTTTCTGAGTGATATTGAAGTTTAGACCTGAAGTTAGAAAAGGAGTCAGTCAAGGTAACAAAAAGGGAGGATGCATCAGGTCAAGAAAAAGCACACTTGAATGTGCTGAGAAAAAAAAGGTGTCTTGCAGTTCCTAGGGTCTGGAAGGAGGAGTGTGCATGAAAACCAGGGAGCACAGGGATCAAGGGGTGGCTGAGAGGAGCTATAAGGCTAGATGGGAACCAGATTCCGCACTTCCAATGATGTCATGTTAGCTACTCTAGTATTGGGCAGGAAGTGACACAGTACAAAATATTTTATTTCTAAAATCCCCACTAATTTTTATTCACAATTGTAGATAATTATAAATATAAAAATTAACTTCTTTTTCATAACATAATTAATAACTTATGTATTAAATATTGACAAGGTCCAATAATCAATACTCCTTTTTTTAAATTTTTAGTGAAGACTGTTTTTGAGTCCCAAAAAACCAGTAAGCATTGGGATTTAGGGAAAAATAAAGAAAATAAAATCCAAATACTTAACCTATTAGATAAAACCATCTAGGCTATCATTGTACCTATACTACCTATTTCTGTTTCTTCTTTAATGTTCTATTTGTTAGCACTTTAAAACGTTCATTTTCCTGTGTTTAAAAACACTCTCTTTAAAAAAAAATTTAGAAATGAAAATAAAAGGGGGAATTCAGTGAAGTAGCGGAAGAAATTGAGGAGAAGGGACAGGAGAAGGGAGGAAAGTAGATTGAATGGATCTGACCTAACTTCCCTGTGTACATACATGAATATACCAGGGCAAGTCTCACCTTCATGTACATCCATGATACTAATTAAAATAAAATCTGCTAGTAAATAGCAGAAAGATCAGTAGAGCAGAGGGAAGGGAACAGGGGAAGGGAGAAGAAAAGGGAAGGGGAAGTACTGAGGAATAAATTAGAGCAAATTATATTCCATGTGTTTATAATTATATCAAAATGAATCCTAATGTTATGTATAACCAAAAAGAACTAATAAAAAATTCCCATCTGGCATATGTTTCTTCCCCAGAAGAACTTCTCTTACCATTTCTTATAGTATTGTTCTGCTGTCAGTGATGAACTCTCTTAGTTTTTATTTTTAAAAAATTATTGGTTTTGTCTTACTTTTACAAATAGCTTCATTGAGGTATAATTGATATGAAATATGGTGCCCAAATTTAATTTGATAATCTTTGATATATGTTGATGTCTACAAAACCATCACCACAATATAAATAATGAACATATTCATTGTCCTGCAAAACTTTCAGATTTCCCTTTGTGACTCACCTACCTTCTTCCTCCTTGTCCCTGCCACCTTGAGCAAGAACTGATCTACTTTCTATGAGCATAGATTACTTTGCATTTTTTTAGAATTTTATGTACACTGAATCATAGAATATGCACTAATTTTTATCTGTCATCTTTCAGCATATGTATTTTCAGTTTCACTCACGTTGTTTGTATTAATAATTGATCATATTTCATAATTAGTATCTTATTCAACATCTGTTAATGAATACATAGATTATTTCTAAAATTCAGCAATTATAAATAAAGTTGCTGTGAACTTTTGTATTTAAAAATATTCTCCTTTTAACATACATACTACACAATAATTTATTAAATGGCTATATCATACATTATTATAAATGCAACCTTCTTCATGTCCTATAAGGTCTTTCTTTTAAAAATACCTTTGATTAAAATATTTAGTGTAAATTATTTGTCAATGCATATTTGTATATATTTCTAATTATTTTATTAGCCTAGATTCTTCAAAGTAGAATTGTTGAGTCAAATATTACAGATACTTTTCCTAAAAATTACTCATTAGTTTTATGTTTTAGCATGGATATTGAATCATCCCAATGTAAGCAATGGATATTATATCTACCTTACAATATTGTATTCTATCTTTTGAGTTTAAAAACTTTGTGTTTGTTACCCATTCATACTCCCTCTTTTCTAAATTATTTATTCATGCCTTTTGACTATTCCTGGAAGAGACTTAATGTTGTATTTGCTCGTTTTCAGATTTATAATAAATATTTTCAAGTAATTTTTGGTTTGTTAATTTTTTATAAAATTTTTGTGACCTGCATTCATTTGTTTTATTTTTGAATACAGTCAAATCTATAAATTTCTTTTATGACAGTATGTACTGCTATAAAATGTAGAAAGTTTTTCTCCAGCAAAAAAAAAAAAACTCATTGTTATTTTCTTAGAGATTTTTAAATTATGCAATTTATTCAGACTTGGTCTTAAGAGCATTGTGAAAGCTGATGGTCAAAATTTACTTCTTTCTGTAAGCCATTTTTAATTCAACACATATATAATACCCATTTATCCTGTGAAAGTAATCTTCTAGGCATTGAATGAAATAGCAATGAACTAAATAAAGATCTTGCCTTTTTAGACATTATATTCCAGTGAAAATAAGATCCGATTGCTGTGCAAAAACTTTAAAAATTGATATGGTTCCCTGATTGAATCTAGGTTTTATTTCTCAAGTGTTAGGGCTCTTGTGAAGGAAATTAGTGCCTGAGCCAATATCTTGGAGTGTTGACTCTGTTTTCTTACAGCAGTTGCAAATTTTATGTTTTAATCCTTGAGTTTTTTATCCACTTTGAGTTGACTTTTGTGCAGAGTGAGAGATAGGGTTCTACTTTCACTGTTTTACATATGGATATCCAGTTTTCCCAGCACCATTTGTTAAAAAGGCTATCTTTTCTCTGATGTATGTTTTAGCCAACTTTGCTGGATATCAAATGACTGTAGTCTGTGGGTTTGTTCTATTCTGTTCCATTGGTCTTCATGTCTGTTTTGATGCCAATTTCATGCTGTTTTGTTACTATAGCTCTCTCGTATAATTTGAGATCAGGTATTGTGATGAGCTCAACATCAATCACTCTTCTTGCTCAGAATTGCTTTTGATATTCTTGGTTTTTTTGTTCTTCTAAATAAATTTTACAACTGTTTGTTTCTAGTTCTATGAAAAATGTCATCAGTATTTTGATGGGGATTGGATTGACTCTGTTTAATATAGTAATATGGCCATTTTGACAATATTAATTTTGTTTCTCCAAGAAAATGGGATATCTTTTCCATTTTCTAAGGTCATCTTCACTTTCTTTCTTTGGTGTTCTGTAGTTTTCACTGTGGAGTTCTTTCACCTTGTTGGTTAGATTTATTTCTAAGTATATTATTTTTATTTGTTGAGGTTATTGTGAATGGAATTTTCTTGATTTTTTTTCTCAGTGGATTCACTATTGGAGTATAGGAAAGCTATTGATTTTTGTATGTTGATCTTGAAATCCTGCTACTTTGCTGAATTTATTGATCATCTCTAGAGGTCTTCTGGTGGAGATTTTTTTGGATGTTCTCTATATAGATCATGTTATAAGCAAACAGAATTAGAGTCTTCTTTTTATATACGTATTCTTTAATTTTCTTTTCTTGCCTGATCATTCTGGCTATTTTCAAGAACTATATTTAATAGAAATACTGAGAATAGACATCTTTATCTTATCCTTCATTTTAGAGAGAATGTTTTCAGTTTTTCTCTGTTTAGTATGATGTTGGCTTTGGGTCGTTCATATATAACCTTTATGATATTGAGGCAAGTTTCTTCTCTCCCTAGTATTGTCAGCATTTTTAATCTAAGTTAAAAGTGGTATGACATCAAATTTAAAAGTTTCTGCACAGCAAAGGAAACAACAGCACAAAGAGAGAACTTACAGAATGGGAGAAAATCTTTGCCAGTTAATCCTCCAACAAGAGATTAATATACAGAATATTAAAAAAAAAAACTCAACACACACACATACAATCAATATGTGTAAAAAAAGGAACTAAACAGACATTTCTAAAAAGAAGAAATACAAGTGGCTAATAAATATATGAAAAAAAATGTTCAACATATATAGCAATCAGGGAAATAGAAGTCAAAATTACATTGAGGATTCATCTCACTCTAATTAGAATGGCAATCACCAAGAATGCAAATAATGAGAAATGTTGGCAAGAAGGCAGAGAAAAATGTACACTCACACACTGTTAGTCAGACTGCAAATTAGTACAACCACTTTGGAAAGCAGTATGAAGATTTTTCAAAAGACTAGGAATGAAACCACCATATGACTCTTGCTATCCCACTCGTTGTCATGTTGTCATTTATCCAAAGGAACTGAAATCAGTGCACTCCAGTGATACAAGCATATCAATATTTATAGCAGCACAATTCACAATAGCCAAATTATGAAATCATCCCAGGTGCCCATCAACAAAAGAATGGATGAAAAAAATGTAATATATACACATAATGGAGTCTTACTGAGTCATAAAGAAGAATGAAATGAAAGCATTCTCTGGTAAATGGATGAAACTGGGAAAAATCATGATGAATGAAATAAGCCAGACTCAGAAAGGCAAAGACCAAACGTTTTCTCTCAAATGTGAATTCTAGGAAGAAATAAGGAAGTAAAAAGGGGATATTCCATGAAAATAGAAGGGAGATCAGTGGGGTGGAAGAAGAGGATTGAGGAAGAAGATGGAGGGATGGGAAAAGGGAGGAACAGTGGAATGAAATTGAGTAAATTATGCTATATACATATATCAATAGATAACAATTAATTCTACCTTCATCTATAAAGCACAAATTAAAAAATAAATAAATAGAAGGAATACCAGCAGAGTAGAGGAAGGGGATCAGAAGAAGAAAGAAGGAGAGAGAAATGGAAGTACTAGGGATTTTAATAGAGCAAATTATTTTCTATGCATGTATGAATATGTCAAAATGAATCTCACTATTATTTGTAAAGAGAATGCAGTAATAAAAAATATTAAAAGAATACCCATCACCATTTATTAAATAGCCTCTACCTTCTTGAATAATTTTATATTATTTTAAACAAAAATATTTTTCATATATAAAAATGCTTATTTCTTGAACATTGGTTCTGCTTTCTTGATGTGTTCTTTTTTTCCAGCACTGCACCTTTCATAGTGCTATGCCATGCATATTAATATAAGGTAGACCAAGTCTACATTATTATTATTCATTTAAAAAGTATTTTGTATAGTCTAGCCAACTTATTTTTCAAAAAGGATTTCAGGTTTTTGAAATCAGTTTGAAAATACTCTAGTAATTTACTAGAGTTTTAATTAATGTTAATTATACCTATAAATTTATATGAAAATAAACATTTTATAAGCAAAATGTCTTTATCCATGAGTATTTTATTTCTTTCCATTTTATTATAATATATATCAAACTGTACTGGTTTTCTTCAGCAAGATTTCTCACATCTGTTAAGAAGTCTCTTAGATTTGGTGGAGTTTTCATTTGTTAAAAATAGATTTTTTTCCTACCATGTACACTAATTTATTAATGATTCTTCCATAGTAAATCCTTTAGTGTCAGATATTTTTCATGTGTCAATTAATTTTACTAAGCTTCTATTAATTCTATGTATTTTGCCTACTTCCCATAAGTTTCATAACACAATGATAATGTGTGCCAATTGACTTGTTTTATAGAGTGAAAGCTTTGTTTCATACTTTGAGGATTGGAATTTATGAAATATTATCAAACAGTAAAGGTTTGATGACAGAAGAAAACATACTTATTTAGAACACATATTTTTTCCCAAACCTGATCTAAAATGAAAAAAAAATACTTTCCTGGAATCTATAAACTATGAACTGGATAAAGTCAAAGAATCTATAGTTATCAAATTATAAGTAAAATTTAAAGAGAGAGTATAAGTTAAGATTGCACATTAAGAACTGGTAGTAATTTCATATGCAAATATGCTCACTTTAAAAAATAAATAAAGAAAAATCATAGTGACCTAGTAATTATTCTCCATTATATAATCTTAAAATCTTATTCTCAAGAAATAAACTTTTTATTTCCACAAGTCACTGGTTACTGGATTGTTCACCATTTCATAGTATCATAATACTAAAAACTTACACTGGCAAAAAAGCAGCCTGTAATGATGAACCAGTGTGCATACTTGAAGAAATGTAATCTGAAATGTTTCCACAGTTCTGAGGACTAAAACCACTTATGTATAAAAACATGGATGATTTTCCATTCCTGTAGCAGTTACTGTAGCAGATGGAATATTTTCACTCTTTTCAGGCATAAAGAATTTTTTATGAACTCAACAGACATATTTGATGAAGTCATCCACCTTTTGGATATTAATGGCTCCTAGATATATAGAACTGAGCCATATGAATTTCTAGTTATTTGGGGTTGGAGGGGAAGGGAGGGGGCATGGGGTTAGAAATAATGGTGGAATGTGATGATCATTATTATCCAAAGTACATGTATGAAGCCATGAATTGGTATGAATATATTTTGTATACAACCAGAGATGTGAAAAATTGTGCTTTACATGTGTAATAAGAATTGTAATGCATTCTGCTGCCATACATAAATAAATAAAAAAAGAATTTGTAGTTATTATATATTGAGGTTGACACTTGTTTTCTTTACAAAAATATCCATGCCAAGGTGAGGGACAAGACCCCCAAAGTGCAAGAAGGGAATCAAGAAGGGAATAAAAGAACAAGACCTTCAGGACAGAGGCTTTGATAACATGCATCAGGGCTAATGCAAGATAGGGGGTCTTTGAAATAAAAATAGGAGTAGTAAGAATAAAAAAAATCTAGAGAGCATATTGTCATAACACAAGGAGATGGATTTCAAGAATGAGTATGTAATCAACAGTGTCAAGATGGTGGTCTTAGGTGATATGCTTACCATATAAATAAGGCATTGTCTGCTTTCATGGTAGAATATGCTAGAAAAAGTAATTAAAATTGTACTAAAAGGAAAGCTATATCTCATTTCCCCTTAAGTAAAATATTTAAGTTGACTGTTAGTATTGGAAAGAAGGAATTGGTGTGGGAGGAAGGAAGTTGGGTGGTGTTTCAAAGGAAAAATGATTTATCCAAATGTATTTATATACCCAGAATAGAGAAAAGGATGGATATAGAACTAAACAAGTTCTGTCAGTGGACTATAATTTTAACTGCAAATCCCCTTGAAATGGTCTGCAACAAGAGAAGTGCTCCACAGAATTCAAATATATGACATATGTACATTTGAACATGGGTTCATTTATCAGGACATAACAGTATTTTTAAAAGCAAGAAAAAACATTCATCACTGCCTTTTTAGGAGTAACTCACTACTGAACAGTTATGTATGTTTCTGAGATTTCTCTGTTTTTGCAGGTCACTCTCCCCATCCCTCCGCAGGAGAGAAAGTATAATTTTTAATATGTCGTGTTATGCCAAGAGTACTGAGTATAAAATAATGATTACAGCAACAATAGTTTTGGAAACAGATGAGGTTGGCAATGAAAATATGCAAAGAAGAATAAAATCAAAGCACTTATAGTACTTTTGTTTATTGATACCAGACTCCCATGTTATTTTATTAATTGTCACAATGACTTTCAGAGGTTTAGTTATTTTCATCTACAGTCTAGGGGAAGTTACTAAAGCACAGAGAGGTAAGAGCAATTATTTCTTAGTTGCATGGCAAAGTAGACAAGATCTGGTATCCAAAAACTGTTAGATCCTGGAAATATATTAACCTCATACTTCATTAGTTATTTATAAATAGAGATAAGAGATCTTTCAAATGAAATGGGAATATGACTCAAAGTAATAAAAATATTTTTATTTCATAAAAGCTACCAATTTCATAAAAACCATTAAATAAAATTTCTTAGTGTATCTTTTGAACATTGCCAAAAAAAAGAGTAAAGAAAAATTTAGTAGTCCAAGAATTAAAATAGGGTATAAAATGATCCTGGGATGATTCCAGTACCTTTTGTTTATCCATGGGTGGATTATCTGCCTTGTGAATTATTCATGACTAATTTTGAATCTTAGAGCTGAATTGCCCCACTGCCTGGTTAGCTCTGAGGCCCTTTCCTCCCACTACCCAGCTGGTGTGTACTTAGGGAAGACAAACTCTTTTTAATACTAATCCAAGCAAAACACAATTAGGAAAGCAAATGTGCTGGAAAAATAACAATATCATGGATTACAAAGCCAAATAAGAAATATTTGAATGTCACCTATTCTTCTGAAGTATCTAACTATTGTTTCTATGTGCTACTTATGAGACTGAGTTGGGCCAATTCGATTACAAGGAGATATTACATTTGCAAAAAAAAAAAAAAAAAAAAAAAAACAACCCCATCTTTCTTTGGTTTGATCAGAATGATTGAATTGCAATGTAGCTGCAAGTCTGATTCTTTTCCAATGGCCTGCAGCTCCTTCCAGAAGAAATCGAAACATTTACCAGAAGAGTCATGGTCATAAATTAAAACTAGATTTATGTTCCATGCTGAAAATATCCAGAGCTAAAAAGAATCTGATGCCTGCTCCCATCCATATCACAACCCATCTCCCCCAATATGTGCACATGCACACTTTGGAGTGCCCATCTGTAAGGCAAGATATATATATATATATATATATATATATATATATATATATATATATATATATATATATATATATATATATATATAAAGTTAACCTTCGTCAGAAAAGCAGCAGCATCCCAGATTTGATTTATATTTCTCTATATTTACATATTTTTGAAAGACAGGATAATCAAATAGCTCTTTTGTCAGTCTAGTGAAATAACTTGATCTTTATTTGGATAGGATGGAGATACATCTTTGTAGCTTAAGTAGGTAAGCTAGTTTACATAGGTACTGTAGTTCCTTCAAAGAAGTCAGATTCTTTCACTTTTATGAACATTGCTCTTATTTCCAAATGAAGGGAACTTTTGGAAAGGTTGTATCCAAATGACTCCCTCCCTTAAAAAAATCAATTACTGTACATACAGGTACATAATAGGATACAAATTTCCACAGGTTTACACTATGAAAGAATACCAGTATGCTTCTTAAAATTAAGAAAGAAATATGTCCTCATTGTTAAAATTAAATTCTGCACCTATTGTAATTTTATTAGTGACTAAATACATCACACTATTTTAAAAATAATTGACTAGATAAAAATTCTTCAAGTTTCACTAATAATTTTAGGATATACCTGAACAAGTGATCATTCTTTATACTACGTTAGCTATTTTGCAAATAAGATTTATAATACCATTAATGTTCATATTTAAGTTAGTGTTTATTAACAGGTTACTATTAGCCACTAAAAGTAGAGTTTCAGTAAATGACTCATAATGTAAGGGACTTGAATTAAAGCATATACTATAAAATTTTTATACAGTAGTTTCTTCTTTGGAAATAAAATGCCTAAAGATTAACATAGTTTATTTTGAAGAAATTAATGTTCTTCTGCAGAATAATAATTATTCTCATTTTGACCTATTGAACTTGCTTCATATTTACAAAAAAATAATGAAGAGTTGATCAGAATGTGGCATCTTCTGAGGCTTCCTAATAAACAGCTTCACCAATTCAGGCCATTTCTTTGCTGACCCAATATAAATATATTTAACTAATGAGTTACATACCTTCAAGAATATTTTCTTTTTGCATCAAACTCTTCTAAGAATTATATCCAATATTTTTATTCATTTCACAGATGTATTTTTTTCTTGTTCTATCTCAATATTTTATTTTTCTAGTTGCCCAAATGAACCATCATATAATCTTAAAAAAATTCAGACTAATAATCAGAAATTAATAAAACCTTCTCAAGGTTATAGAGGTAAGCCCACTTAATTTATATTAATTAGAAAACTTCTGTTCTAATTGTAATTTTTAACAGGAGATTTTTCTTTTTTGTTAATACTCTGTAAATTTTCATGTTAATCTTTAGAAGTACTGAAGCATAGAATGTGAGAAATGTGAAGGATCAACAACATTACATTTAATCCCATCTAACTGATAAATGTGTTGATTGAAACCCAGAGAGGTGAAGAAATATGCATAAAGTCACACAGCTAATTAGTTATCAAGCTGGTATGATGTTTATATGTAGTAAAATATTTCCTGTATTTGTTAAACATTAGTCATTTTTACATATACATACATACATGCAAAAATGTATTTTATTAACTTTATGAATAAAAAAATGACTATTGTCTCAATTGCTATTTTACAATAGATGTATCCTAGAACAAGCAGAGTAAATCAATGGAAGAATGGTGAAATTTGAATGCAGTCTAGAGGTTAGATAGTAGGTATGAACTAATGTTCCTTTCTCAGCTTTGGAAACTGTACCATGGTAAAGTAAAATGTCAACATTAAGGGAAACTGACTAAAGAATATACAGGAAGTGTCTCTAGTGTTTTTTGCCACTTCTCTGGGAAACAAACATTATTAAAAAATAAAAAACTATATTAAAATTGTTTGCTATGATAATTCAGGAATTCAGATGAGGCCATTTAATCTTAAGTATTTAAAAGGAAAAAAAAGATTCAGATTTTCTTTATATAGAAGCTAGTTTTTCATTAATAAGTCACAATTCAATTTTGTAACTTAGAAATGCCAAATTTGTTTCCTTGGGAAGCAGACTCTGAGACAGAGTTACCTGCAGGAGGTTTAGTGGAGACAGAGCTCAGCAATAATATCTGTTACATAGTAAGGGAAACAGGAATTGGCAAAGGGAAGAGTTGAAATGCAGTGACGTTGTAACACCTCCAATGTGGAAATCCTAACTGAGAAAACCTTGGAAGGTGTTCCAAGCAGAGACCAGGCCTTTGTATTGACCATGCTCACAAGTGGTTGGAAGTGGGCCACCTGGGGCAGGGCATCCTGTGGGCAGGCAGCACTCTTTAGTGGGGGACAATTCCTGGGGAGGGTCTCAGCTGGAGTTCTCAACCTCAGGAATGACTGTCAAGGTCCTAAGGGAAAGATCTGCACAATGTGCCACAGAATCTGCTAAAATTTGGCTAAAGAATAACTATGGAATTAGGCAAGAGAGACAGTTTAGCCAGGCACAGGCAGTCACTTGAGTTTCACTTAAATTTTTCTTGTTCCAAGCAGTTTGCACATGAACTTATCTGTACATTTTATAACTTCTACCCCCAAAGTATTAGCTATTTGGGTTGAAAGGAAATTTAGAATAAGACTTTTTAAAGGAATACTGTTTTGGATATTTAAGAGAGTGGTTTTAGGTAGGAGAGATATACATAGAGGGTTTACTGAGTTTGCCTGTGCAAACATATAGCAAGTGCTTACCCCACCCCTATCCACCATGTTGTATCCAGGAGAAGTCATCTTTGTGTTCATCAAGCAAGATTAAGTTGTGGTAGCAAATCATCTTCTAAATCTCAGTGGCTTAACACATCGGATCTATGTGTCTCATATGGGTTAGCAAGGGTATGCAGGAGCTTCTGTCACTTGTAGCACTCCACCTGGAACACAAAGACCTCTGCAGGAGAGGCCGAGAGGAATGGAGAAGGCACACCTGTTCTGAAATGCCTCGAATCAGAAGCCGCTGGTCTAAAACGTGTCCCATGGTTCAACCTAACTGCTGGGGAATTTAGAAAATGTAGAGGAATACATGAGATACTAGCAGGGCCTGCCAAAATGGGCTAGTGAACCTTCTGGAATATTCACATACATAGCTCCAACCCAGCAAAAAAGAACACTCAATTTATATGTCAATCTTCTTTATTTCACTACTGGCTAGAGTCTTTACCATCATTATAGCTTTTCTGAGCAGAAAAAGAAGGTCAATCTTTGTGTAATATATATTTTTATATTAGCTATATTGGTTAGGGACGCAACAACTTGGACATTCAGATGGTTCACATTTTTAAGGACACACGAAAATTGCTTTGGTGAGTTGCATAATCATGGGAAGAAAGAAATTTCATTTAAAAATCTTTTGAATCTATTATGGAAATTAGCCTTAGGATTCTAAAATTCTAGGCTTAAAAATAACTAGGCAGGGATATTTCATGTGCTGGGTGATTTTTAAGGAGCCACAATGTATTAGGACGAATAATAGATGTAAAAATTGTCAGCAAATATTCCAGGAGCACATTAGTAAACAGCATCAGAGGGGGAGGCTTTTGTACAGAGGCATGTATTTCCTTACCATATGGTCCCAGTTTTTCAGTGAAAATGTTTGCCTCTCTGGAAAAAAAAAATATGCCTCTCTTTCTTGTTAATGGTAGAGCAGACCTCTTTTTAAAATTAAAGTTACCATTTGTCACAAATACTGGTCACTAGAACATGAGTCTTCTTATTCCAGATACAAAAAGGCTCTGGAGTCAGACCACCTGGATGTGGTTCTTGGCTCTGCAACATACTCTTCTTGAGGAATCAATTAACAACTCTGTGACTCTATTCCTTCATCTGTAAAATGGACATCATATTATTGTCTGTCTAACAAAGTTAATGTGAGAACAAAATGATGAGGAAACAAATGTAAAATGTTTATTACAAAGTCTGGCATATGGTAAACTTTTTGTATTTTTCCTACATCATCATTGTTAAACTACTTTTAAAAGCAACAAATTAATTATATACCTGAGGAAACCCTCATAATGGAGAATAAAATTTTGAATGCTAGAGTAAATTGTCAATGTTATTCATTATTTTTTCTTATCCTATGACTTTCTCAGGCAGAAAAATCAGTTCCAAGGGAAAATGTTCTCATCTTCTGTTTATTTACTAATATTCTCTCTTAGGTAGTATCAGTTCAAGGCAAAAGTTGAGGAGTAAAAAAAAAAAGGAAAAGAAGATCTTTCTTCTTTCCACACAATGAATTATGCATGACCCTCTACCACATAGCCCAGCAGGTCCAGGGTGCCACAGCAGCACCCTGCTTCCCACTCTGGAAGGGAATGAAAGGCAGAGCACCATGGGAGAAGGGACCAGAAGAAAGGAATTGAAAGATGCAGAAGAGTTCAAGCTTAAACAATTGATAATCAATGGAAAACAGCATTGGGAGGAAAGCTACAAGGGTCCTTCCCACTCCTCTTCATGCCCTGTGATATTCTCTGCAGGCAGTGGAAGGAAGAGAGACCCTCAAAGCATTTATAGACTTTAGAGCTCTCAATCTGAGAGCTTTCTTTTCCTTGATATCCATGGATAGGACTTTCTTGCTCCCACAACTGCCAAGCGAAAAGTCTCCTGCTCTGATTGCTGATGGGCAGTGTAAAGATTTTGGTACCTCAAAGCTCAGAGAACCCTAACTCCAGACACGTGCTATGGGCTGAACAGTGCACCACCCCCCTGATTCACATGTTGAAGCTCTAACCATCAGTACATCAGAATATAACTGTATTTGCAGAGAAAGCCTTTAAGTGGTGATTAAGTTAAAATGAGAGTGTTAGAGTGGGCCCTAATATAATCTGACTGCAAAACTTAGAATAAGAGGAAATTCAGAGAGAGAGAGATGTAGACAGGGAAAAGCCCATGTGAGAAGGTAGCTATGTGCAAGCCAAGGAGACAGGCCTCAGAAGAAATTCAATCTTCATCTCGGACTTCTAGTTTACAGAACATGAGGAAGTAAATTTTGGTTGTTTGAGTCTATTGTACTTTGCTGTGGCAGCTCTAGCAAACAATGGCAACATATTTTTAGATTCAGTGAAGCCAAACCATTGACTTCTGCTTGCACACAGTTGGCTCAGTCTTATGGATTTGTATCCATGTTAGTATTTATGTCCATCAATCTCTCCTACAAAACAGTTCAACCTTAAGCTTCTCCAGGAATGCTATCCAATCCCAATCTGATTACCCTTAAAGTATCTGCCTCTTAAGAAAATAATACTCAACATATTTATATACAACCAGAGATATGAAAAATTATGCTGTATATGTGTAATAATAATTGTAATGCATTCTGCTGTCATTTATTTTTTTAAAAATCAATAAAAAAGACTAAGATTAAAAAAGAAAATAATACATTCCTATATGTGTGTTATTTTAAAAAATATTATCTTTTGTTGAGTTGTTGCTATATTCTCTAGCTATGGAAGAAATATTTTTACCTCTTATGGTATATCATACCCCTGATTCAATGACTATGGAATGGGGAAAATTCACTCACTGAAAAGCACTCTTATAGTTACATAACTTGTCTTTTTTAATATTAGTCCTTGTGCCTGAGAAACTGAGTGAAAATTTATAAACTTTATTGATCTATTTCTTTAAAAACGTCTCCCTCTGAAACTTTGAGGTAGTGATAAAGAGTTGCATTTATGTTATTTAAATTATATCACAGGTTTATTCATAATAATTTTTAATTTTGGAAGAAGTGCTATGGAAATTGTGTTCACATTATCATTCTTTGCCCCCTCTCTTCTACTCCCCCGAGTTAAGTTTATTAATATCAAAGATTTCTATTCATTCTATGTAAATTTACTAAAGTCTGTTAAATCTCCTGATTGCTGACATTTTAGAGTTTTATACACTTTTTGTCTCTCTTTTGACAAATCACACACATATCTTCAGGGACTCTTATTACAGAGCTAAGTACATTGTCTGACAAAAGCTGAAGAATTTTAATAGATAAATGACAAATTTTAACAAAGAGTTCTAGTGAGTTAATTTTTGAAATCATTTACTATATGTATGGAAAACTGGCAGAAGTAATTTGATGAAGTGCAGGTTTTCTATACATAAGAAATGAAAAGGGAAAATTATTAGTAGATATATTCAATAAAATCCATACTTGATGGATAATTATAAAAATAATCTACCAGTACAAATATGTCTTCTTGCCTTTTTGTTACATTCTTTTTTCCCCTGGACTAAAAAAATAATGTCACCAGCTATTAGATCTATAATTTCTATCATTACATTGCTGCCTTCATAGTGGGTTAAGAATGAATCCAGAAAGGTCAAGTTCAGATATAAAAAGAAGCAATTTTATTACTGCAAAATCAAGGACATCTCAGACTACAAAAATAAATAAACTTCATAATTTAAATATAGAGGTCTGGAATGTTACTTTTCTGTTTGAATACCTAGCTACATTTTGTAGGACATGTGTGTGTGCACGCGTGTGTCTCTTCGTGTGTGTAGTATGTGTGTGAAGGAATGTGTTTGATCAAATCACTGCATGATCTGTTCTCCGCAGGTGCTGGAAAAGGTCAAACGGAGAAAATCATCATCACAAAGTGGAGTGATTTTCTTCTTCATGAGCTCCTTATGTAAACAGACTAATGAACACAACACAATCCTTATCCGCATGACATCATACATAATCAGGGCTCTGTATTTCTTCAAGGCCTAAAGAGTCACTACCAGATTACTGCCTCATTGGTATATAACCCCAAATGGTATTCCCCAGTAATTAGTTAGTCAGTGCTTATTTTGCAAGATTTCTAGGCCATGTGGGGGGCAGGTCAAAGATAGTGAGCACAGAGCCAAGGTTACAGTTTGCCAGCTCAGAAAATGAGCAGGCTGTGTTGGTAATGGAGCAGTAACGTTATTGAACATTTATCAACTGTAGACCAAAAAAAAAAAAAAAAATTTAAAGCAGACATTTCTTATTTTAAAATCAGAAATAGCATATCACATGCTTTGGAAAGAGAAGATCTGTAAGCATGTGGTACTTAATCTTTGTTCATAATTTATGCCCATGTTCAAGACATTTTTAAAATCCATTTTCTTACAAGCTCTAATTTTGCTGCCAGGCTCCATTTAGTGCCAGTTAAGCAGCAGCTTTTTCGTCTACGGAGGCCTCACTGAAGAGTCACCTTCTGAGTTTTCCTACCCAAGACATTTAAGTCGGAATCTGGACCCAATCTGCTGTGTCGTAGCTAGCAGCAAGTGACGAGGACTCAAAAATCCTGCTGGTGTAAACACTACTTGAGTGTAGAAGTTTGCATTTTTTTTTTTTCATTTTAAGAAAAAAGGAAGAAATCCATGGTTAAAGAAGATTCCAGCGTCTCTTGAAAAAGAGTTTTAGCTAGTTTCAGGGAAAAATAAATGACAGTTTTTAATTAAAAGTGTGAGATGATGCATGTACAATATGTATTAAAAAGTCAGATAAGGAGGGTATGGATGATGAAGTTTCCCATAGCTTAGGATAATCTTTTCTTCTAATAATTAGACTTTAATCTTATGAACCACTTATTTCATATTAAAGCTGTGAGCAGTAGGCAGACTCTTATGTTTATGACTTTCTAGAAAAATGAAATCGAAAAATTTGGCAGCTGAGTAATATAGCTCACTTTAAGCATTGCTAAATTTTGTTATGGCGTCCATATTCCTATCTGACTAAATACTAAAGTATAAGTAAACAAGAAGTGTAATGACACAAATCGTATATGAATATGAATGAATTAAAGTTCCCTGCATATTATCTGTTCTTAAAAACAACAGAGACTAGAGCAAATATATTTTCTCTTCTGTATTTTCATCCTTAAATAAGAAGTTACCAACATATTTGAAGGAACTTTACATTATGCTATCATAGCCTACAATGACATCAGATTTTTTGGTATCTGTAAAATATTTTTAATAGTTGTCTTTTCTTTTTATAGTATAGATTTTCACCTAATAGCAAGCTAAACCAATTTCCTAGAGTCGACGAGCAGTTTTCAGTGGTCTGAACTTTTGATTGATCTGAGCCATGTTTAGCTTTAATCTATCCCTGCACATGACTGGAGAAAGAGATGTTCTATCAGATGGTGTCCTGGCAGCTTCCAGTCTTTCTCTGTGTGCATCTAGAGTGGGAAAAGTTTTCAAATCCGAGTAGGGTCAGGATTTAACCCTTATTTGGATTTTATTGTGACTGCAAGGGGAGGACTGGCAATTTTCACAAAGGAAGGGGTCGAGACCCAGAGTAAAACACACAGGGTTGAGGAGGGGTGGTGACTCTTGGCTTGAGCAAATACAGATTTAATGGCTTCAAAATGGATTTCCACTTACACTCCTATGAAATTCAGGGCTGAGTCACAGAAGAGCCAGAGCTGACAGCTCCAAACAAGGATGGGGTTGGGAGCAGGGCAGAAAGGAAGTCAATGCTAAGTGGAGAACAGCAGGAGCTTGATATGGGGCTGAAAGAGATAGAGCATGTTATGAGTTAGGGGAAGAGCAGATGGGGTGTAACTGCCAGCCTACTGCCTAATTAGAAAATACTGATTTGTTAAACCTGAGGTGCAGGAGAGAAGCCCTTAATGTGTACCACTTAAAAAAAAAAAAAAGAACAATTGCTGATTTTTTTTTAAATAAGCACATTCTGAATTATTTTATAATGTACTGCTACTTTTACTTATCATGTCTTGAAACGTTCTTCTGGGCAAGGAAAAACCTTTTGGAAAATTTTCAAAATATAATACCAACCAGAATTTTTAATGAGATACAATACCCTTGAATGTTATGCAAAGAGTAAAACAAATATAATTCAGAATCATATTTGTTATTGATTAAAAAATAAACTTTGGCTCATTTAGAAATAACAGTTTGAAACTGGAGATAAACCATGACATTAGTGGAAATAAACCCATCAAACTTTTTTTTGCTGTGTTATCTTCTTGTCTTCTTGACAGATGAGAACATAATCTACTACACGATAGTCTTACAACTTGAATTTCAATAACAATTCAATCTGCTTTATGAAAACAATAGTTTAATGTTGACAGATTTGGGGCCACATAAGCAACGGGTAAACGCTTGATTAAAGCCTTGCTTGACATTTGCTTTTTATTCTGTTGAAAGGTAGACCATACCTAACAGTTAATTCTAGCAGGACCTACTCATTGTTATAATAAATAGTAATCCTAGTAGTGGTATTGGCTTAAATTGCCAGAGTTGTTAACTTTTTGTTTGTTTTTTTGCAGTGCTGGGCATAGAATCCAGGGCCTCATGCTTGCTAGGCAAGCACTCTACCACTGAACTTTATTCCTATCTCTAACTTTTCAAATATTTAACCTATGGAAGACATAACCTAAATAGATTTTCATTTTGTTATTCCATGGGAAACAATTCACTAACCTGAGCATTCTTGTTAAAAAGACAGGAATATATTTGTACAAATGATGGTGGAATGTGATGATCATTATTATCCAAAGTACATGTATAAAGACAGGAATTGGTGTGATTATACTTTGTATACAACCAGAGATATGAAAACTTGTGCTCTATATGTGTAATAAGAATTGTAATGCATTCCACTGTCATATATAAATAAAAAATTTAAAAAGAAATTAATGGATAAAGAAAATATGGTAATATGCAAAAAAGACAGGAATATATATTAGATACTGAGGCTTTAATTGTCTTATTGTTGAAGACTATCACCCATTTGGGATCATAATTGAAAAAAACATTTTACTAACTCCCATTAGATTATATTAAAGATCTATTTTAGAATTTATTGAAATACTTCTCATTTATTACATTTGTAGGCAGATATGGATTAAGACAACAGTTTTCTGGAGATAACATTTTAAGATATTGAGCTTTAGGAAATTAAAAATATTTTCCTGTTAATGACAGTAAATAAAAAATTAAAAAAAAAAACCTAAAAATACTGGCATAGTCCAGCAGGTAATGATGTTATTTGACCTATGAAATTGAAACAATAAGCCTGGAGAGAAATCACAAAATTACAATAACTTCTTTTTCAATTTTCATTGCAATAGAAGGGGATGGAATCAATCAGGAATTTAGGGTTTGACTAAACAGCAGACATGAAAAGACTTCAAATTTATGATAAGAAAAAAATAAGAAAATTGTTTAGCTAAGAGAAATCTCAAATTGTTTGGATCAAACTCTGCATTTTATTAATGAAGAAACCAAGGAACCAAGTAAAGGTCTTGATTTCATAACTTCTTCACCCCTCACTTTCTCCTCAACCTCTCCCATTAGGCTTTTGTCCCCACTGTTCCAACTGAAAACTTGTCACGGACATAAGTGACCTCTCATCTGACAACCCAGTGGTCTGCTTGATCTCTGTCTTCTTTGTGCTCCTTCTCTGCACAATGAAGTGGAGTTGCCTGCAGTCTCCCTATGGAAACACTTCAGGATTTACCCTGGGAGGCACCCTGCTGGTTCCTTCCTCCCGTCTTGCTGGGTGATTCTCCACATCTACTGTGGGTATTTCATGTGAAAGTGCCCGGAGAACTCAGTTCTCCGTTCAGTCTACAGTCTCTCCCTATGCAATGACTTCTAGAGCCACTGTCCTAAATCTCATCTACATGCTGAGGTTATCTAAAGGTTTTCCACCAGTACAGATTAGTCCCCTAATTCCTAGATTGCTATATCCGACTACCTACTCAGTTTTCCCCATTTATCATCTAATGCACATCAAAAACTCAGCACTTTTGAATTAGGATTATTTTTATCATTTTCTTTTCCCCTTCCTCTAATCTGTTCCTTCTATTTTTCCTGACCTTAGAAAATGATATTCCCATTCCACTTATTTATTTGCTTGAATCGGAATTCTTGGGGCCATTTAAAAATTTGAAACAATTCAGATCTGTTATCTTTACAGAAATCAGAATAAATCAGGATAAAAGTTAGTCGTTATTATGGTTTATGAAACCCCGTATGATCGGCCCTTACTTCATTTTCTCTTGTGACTTGCTTTCCCTCTGGGTTAGCTCTTGCTTTAACAACAGTGAACTTCTTGCTTTTCTGCTACAAACCAAGTTTAACTCTACCTCAGTTCCTTGCATTTGCTATGTTATCTTGCCAAGAATTATTTTCCTAAAATCTTGGTGTTATTCACTATCTAACTTCTTTCACATTTTTGTACATTTTTCACATCTTTTCCTTGGCCTTTGCTGAGCACCAAAAGGAAATTGTACCCATCTGCCTCACTAAATGCCATCAATATCTATGCTCTAATTCTCCTTTATGTCTCTGTTTTTTAAAATTCATTTTTGTTTTCAAATGAACTTCAGCCCGGAGCAGTTAGACCTCATTTCATGTATGTTTCTGAGAAGCACTTAGTATTATCTGAAATATACTGTGTATTTACTTCTTTACTTTTTTATTGTGCCTCCTGATTACAGTATAAGTTTCACAAGGCCAATATCTTCATCCTGTTCAGCACTAATTCCACAATGTAGACCAATGTCTCACACACAGTTGTTCCCAATAACTATGAGTAGAATGAATGAGTGAAGAATGGGTGGATGAATGGATGGATGGACATATTAATGAACAGAATATGCATATTGCTTGAAAGTTCTATTTGAATTTGCTTTTGTAATTAGGAAGTGTAGGTGTTTCCCAGAAAGCCTGGAGATTTTGTGGACATTGTGGTTGCAATCATGACTCTTTGGGAAGTGGCTCATCATTTTTGTCACATTTTCTTTTCTGCTTACGTACCCTCTCACCCATCAGTATAATCCTTCCTTTCTTCTCCAACCCTCTGATACTACTTCTTTAGCTGTGTAAATGTATGGGAGAGTAGAATGAAGCTGCTCTGTTTGGCTGTGAGTGGAAGTATCACTTCAGGCTGGATGGAAAAACTCTAGCTTAGAACTCTGCAGTCCCAGTCCAAGATGATAGGTTTTGTTGGCCCACCTACAGCATGTTTCTCAACTTCTCTGTGCTGGCCAAAACAAGTAGTGCATCTCAGTTTTTGAGTTCATCCTTCCTCTTTGCTTTCCAAAGTTTCTGGTTTTTTTCCCCCCACTGCCACTGCTGTACATTTCTTTAAAAAAAAACTCATAATAGAAAATTGAGTTCCCAACAAAAATCCCATACCATATGTAAAAGAGCATGTCCCTCTCTCAACTGGAGGTGTATTTTGGAATAAGAAAGTAACAGCTCAGCAGTCATTTGCCATAGCTTGCTGAGTAAGCTGGGCTCAGGTTAAAAGGGGGTTATAGGCTGCCAGCCAAAACACTGACAGCATTGCTGAATTCAGAGATTCAGAAACTCTATGTCCCAAGGATTCTGTGTGACTGCCATTAATTACACTCCCTTCTGCCTACCATTGAGACTGTCCCAAATCAGTTCCTTCATGTGAATCAAAACAGATATGGATTTTAGCTATAGACGTTGTTAACTTCTGTTTTAAAAATATACTCAACATTAGCAATAAGATCATTGGCAAGTTTTGTTATCAAAGTGAAAACTGAATCAGAAATGGTCATAATCAACTTGTTTCCCATAAAATCTCTCATCAAGTTGGATGGAAGATGATTTGTACAGATTATGTAGTTTCTTATCATAACTGACTCAATAGTAACTCTTTTTCTTCCTGCAATAGTGACTTTTAATGATGTAATGTATATGTAATTACTTTGAGAAATAACAATAGAATTAAAATAAACAAAAGGGAAATCACTGTAAAAGCACACATGGAATATATGAAAAAGTTACTGTTTGGTCAAAAATAGGTACTTCAATTGTTATTATTTTTTACTTCACCAGTTTTCTACAAGTTCTTGCAACTGATAAGGAACTTTTGAAATTCCAAGAATATACTTGGAGGAGTCTGTGTTACCCATAATAATGGTGCTATTCATTGTCATGTGTGACTCTCTGAGTAGTAAAGGTCTTTGCTTTTGAAAGCATCCTACTTATTTCTTGTAAAACTTCCCATGACAAGAATTCTTCATGTTTTTTTTTTCCCCCTCCTAAGAATATACCAATGGAGTAAACTTTGACAGGTTTGAAAGTGAAGTTTCATTTCATAGGAGCTTTTAAGCTGTCTCCAGTTTGTAACTGGGAGAGAGACATTTCAATCAGCATTTACATTTTTAAAAAATCTCATGTTGTAAGAAAATATTTTGCTTTCATGTATTTCAGGTTTAGTGTTATTTTCTATTAGAAATAACATTTAAAAGGATAATTGAGAGGAAAGTTCGCCTCATGAGTCAACACTTACTTTTGTGATATTTATCTAAGATATTTAAAAAAGTAAATGTTTAACTTGTTATCCGTATAATCAAGTAGACAATATTTTTCCACAAGGTTACATTTGTTTATGCTATTTTATTATCTGTTGAATGGTATGATATGAAGTCTTTTTATTGCAGTTTAGCTAAAGAAGCACCAAGTCTGTGATGGAGCTGTCAATCAGCATTTAGTCATACAGTATCTATTTCTATCCCTGTTCTTCTTAGCACAGAAGGGCTATTATAGTCTACATTACGGCATAGCTACTTTGGATATAGATATCCTTGAGGGGCAGGATTTATTTTGAAAGAAGATACTCAACATAGCATGACACATCATTTAGATATTTTTTAAAGTACACATGCAGGTATTTCAAAGTAAAATATAACAAAGGCTAATTTTAAACATTTACTTTAATGTTCCTTAGGTGCATTTCCTTTTTTGCTTACCTTAATAGCACAGGAAAAGACCAAATAGGGTCATGTGATTATTTGGTAATTGAAAATGTCTGTTTAAAGAAATTCTTGTGCAAACCTTCATTGCATTATCACCTATGAGGGTTAGATGTTGGAAGATATTATGCATGTCAAAATTAGCAAGGGAGAACCACTCAAAGAAAGAAAAATAATGCTGAAATGCATTTATAAACACCTGAAAAGTGAAAATCTTCCAGATGTCAATAATGCATATTTCCAAGTACACTAGTATATATGGAATATGACTAAAAATTAACGAGACTGATTGCAAACCACAAACATGAAAATCAGTCATGCAGCTGTATACCACACTGGATGTGCTTCCAGATGTGATGATAAAAATGGATACAACCTTTTAAAGCATGAGCTTTGGATATGCTATGCATGTGGCACTCATTAGCTAAGCAAATGGATGTTAATCTTTATGACAGTCAATTGCTGTGCTGCATTTCCACTGAGAGCTTATCAGCTGGTCTGACCCATCATCAAGAGCATCATGACTTAATTTACAGGAGGATTATTCTCTTTTTTCTGCAATTCTATGAAGTTGAAATACATAAGAAAGTTTTTAAGAAAGAAATGGATGAAGCATTTAAATTCTTTATTCCCCATAACGTTTTGGTAAATAGGTAGTGGAACAAAAATTTTAAGTTCACAGATCACAAATCAGCAGTTCAGATTATCTAATTTTTCATGTTCAGGATTGAGAAATTAATTTCATTTTCCCATCTGATTTGATTCCCAGTAAAGAGCTAAAGATGTTCACATAAGAAAAGATAAGGTCTTTTAAAAGAATGGGCATTTTCAATAAGTAGCATATAAATGGAATCCTCAGTAAATGAGTAGATAGAAGAGAATATTATGCTCCAGCTCAGGAAAAATCAGAACCATCTCTAACACCCTAACAAATATTTCTTCTCTTAGGAAAGTTGTGTTATCACATTTGCCAACATACTCATGATGTTACCATCAGGAAGCTTGTTGCTTTGGGCTACTTTGAGTTAATTATGAAAGGCCTGATAGAAAATCAGATACCCCCATGAAACTGAGAGCTTGACATGCTAGACATAATGCAGGAAAAGGCAGTTCAAGCTTCTCACGTAACTCTGCCAGCACAAATCAACCTGTTTGACAGCCACTTCTATTTCTTAGGCAATTTTAGCTAGAGAAAAACATTGTGCAAATATTTCAGTATTTTCTCTTTGTGATATGCTTCACTGCCACCACCCCCACCCCCCACCAATGGGTGGCAGATACCAATAAGCTACATTTGCATTCTAACAATACCAGTTAGGAACTATAGATGGTCTCCTCAGAAAGAGACTGAATCATCTCTATTTTTAGTAAAAGCCTAGAGTATCATGAGCACTTAATTAATGAGTTCATGAAAGTAAGTAAATCACTTCCTCTAAGAGTTTTAGGTGCTTTGGGAGAAAGTTTAACTCATTCAGTGCGGTACAGAGCTAAGCAATCTTCTAATATGTGTTTGTGTGTGTGTGTGTGTGTGTGTGTGTGTGTGTGTATACACATATACATATATATGTGTGTATATACACACATATATACTTATGCATGCATATTTTGGTGGCCTGAGTTAAGAACTTCTTCAGAATGTTTGACATTTTTCATGGACAAAGTAATGAATAAAGTCTACATTATTAAATATTAACAAAGAAATTCTGAGTTTTAAAAATAGTAATGTATTGCTCTTTCCCTTTATGAAGATAATTTAATCAAAAGTTGCTCAGCATTTATTGAATGTTTAAGGGTACAATGGATTGTGATCATAACCATGGAAAAATGAAAGGTGAGTGGAGCACATCTTTCTTTCTTAAGAAATTATAAGAAATATATTGTGATTCATGGTTTAGTGAGGGCTTTAGAGGGTGGAGCAGGAGTTCTGGTTCTGCAGACAATGAAGAGCACAGAGGAGCAACTGCAGCACATCCAGGGTTGTTTACTCAGAAGTACATTCCAGAGAGAATATGATTAAGTAATAGATTCCTAACAGCAGCACTTCCTGGAGCCTTTTGTGTGCTAATATTCATTATGCATTTTTGCCAAACAGGCTCTAAGATAGAACACTGCTCAAAAATTTTTGATCCTCGAATTTCTTTTAAGAAACATCTCTTGATATTAGTCTTCCATAAAAATTTTACTTTGGGAAATGAAATTCTATCAAACTTATTTTGAAAAAAAACCCTGAAGACCAGAGATGTAAATAATTATGACATTAGATTCCATTAGGGGTATTTGAGTTCTAAGCTCCAATAGGGGCATTGGGAAAAAAATGGCAAAGATTCTAGATTTATATCCTGGGGTAGATTTTGGTAGCTAATTGGTAAGACATTTGTATGGAATTGCTAATCAGAGAGGTGCAGCTTTGTAAGCACAACTTGAGACTTATTCAGAGAAATAAATATATGACATTACTTGGGTTGATGAGGTTGTTGAGAGCTTGAATGTAGGGTGAGGAGAGAAGAGAATCCTTTTTTTTAGACTGGTTCCTTTTAATTATACTGATGGTAGATTTCATTTTTCAATTAGCAGGGAGAAGGGGAAAAAAGTTACTCAGTAGAGAGAATAGAATCTTATCTTTAACTTTGGAAGTTGGCCTACTTTGAAGGGAAAGACAAAGGAGAAGAGTTATCTCCATAAACTAACAAGTGAACAGAGTATATTAGCAAGGTGTAAATAAGAAAAACTGGTATATAAGAAAAGGGGCAATGAGAATTAGGGTTAAGTAAAGGTTTCAAGGTGCAATGTGGTTGCATTATGGAGTAAGAGAAAGACTAAAACTAGATAATGAGTTTGTGTTTTTGAAGTTAACTGATGGAAACAGAATCTGGTTTTATGAAGCTTCAAGGAGTGAAAATAGATATAGATAAATGTTATGGCTTGGATGTAAGGTGTCCCCAAAACTCATATGTGAGACAATGCAAGGTTTGGAGGATAAATGACTGGGTTATAGCCTTAACCTAATTAGTGAATTAATCCCTGATGGGATTAACTGGGTGTTAAGTGGAGACAGGTGGGATGTGGCTGGAGGAAGTGGTTCATTGGGGGGCATAGCTATGACGTATATATTTAGTACCTGGAGAGTGGAGTTGCTCTTCTTTCTGATCATCATGTGAGTTGGTTCCCTCCACCATGATGTTCAGCCTCACCATGAACCCAAAGGAATAGAGCCAGCTGTCAATGGACTGAAACCTCTGAAACCGTAAGACCTCAAATAAAGTTTTCCTCCTCTACAATTGTTCTGGTTGGATCTTTTAGTCACAGAAGTGAAAAAGCTGACTAAAACAATACAGATATTTTTTTTGTCAGAGTAGATAAAAATTTCCTGACAAGAGTGTTGGTTTGTAAATGAGATTTTAATATTATCATCTGTTTTGTTTTCATTTTTCTTTTGGTAATTATATAGTTGCACTAGCTATACTTTCATTTGATGCTTACACATAATCTTTTACTATCTTTTCTCTTTCTGCAAACTTATATTTGTGTCTTTTTAAAGCTGTGTATTGTTTTTCATTTAAATCTAGTTTGATAATTGCTAAATTTTAATTGGAATATTTAAATTGAATGTAACTGATGATATATGTTAAGTCTACACTCAGTTTTCTCTTTGTCTTAACTATGTTCTGATTCCTTTCCCTGTTTTGTCTTCGTTTGTGTAATTCAATTAATTTTTGTTATTCAACTTCTCCCATGCTATAAATATTTTTGCTAATCTTCTCATGATAATTTTAGAGATTATAGTATTTATTCTTGAATTATTAGAGACTAATGTTAAGTTGATAGCTTTTACTTTCTAGGCAACACAAGAACTTAGAATCTTGAATCTTTTAAACACTATTCTTTTCTGCTTTTTCACTCTTGGTATCATGAAGATCTCCATATGTTCTTTAGCATTTAGAAATTTTAGTTTAACTTGTATAATAAAATAGATGTGGTTATTATAAAAAGTTCTATCACTGTAGAAATAGCTACCATGTTTTTCTGAGTCATTGTAAATAGTTTGGGTCTAGACAGCTTTTCCTCCACATGAATATCCATTTTTCTGTTGAGGATTCTACACATAGGAGAATTGTTGGATAATAAAATAGGTGTGCATTTAATTTTAGCAGCTAATACCAAACATTTCTAAAGTGCTTATAACAATTTATATTTCAATCAGTGATGTATTAATTTACAATTAATTACAATTGACTTATTTTTTGATATTGTCCATCCTTTTTACTTTGGTCATTTTTATGGGTATACCAAGATATAACATTCTGATTTTCTTCTGCATATCCTTGTTAGTAATAATGTTGAATACACTTATATATATTTGTTGCCTATTTGGATATTTCTGTGTGTGAGAGATATGCCTGCTGAACCTGCAGTTTCCCCCTCATTTTAAAACTTAGTTGTCATATTTTCTTGGTTGGAGTCCTAAATATGCTATGGATTTGAGTATTTGCATTGAAAATACTTATTTTTTAGCTTATAATGTATTTCTTGCTCTCCTGATGATGTCTTTTGATGAATGCAAGTTATCAATTCTAGTGAAATATAATTTATCTAATTTTTGATTTATTACTGTTTTTTTTTATTTCTTAAATGAGAAATATTTGCCTGACTCAGATTAATAGATAAATTCTTCTGCCTTTGAGAAGACTTAGAATTTTAATTTTCAACTTTCTCTATGATCCATAGACTTCAAATTAATCTCTGTATATGTTGTGAGGCAGGAAAGAATTTGTGAATTTTCCTTGCAGCTATCCACTAATCCATCACCATTTATTTGGAAAGAATATGCTTTCCCTCTAGAATTACAGAAGTACCTTTGTGCCAATCCTTACTACCACCACACACTGTCTTAATTATTGTACATTTGTAATAGTCTTGATAACAGATAGTAGAAATCCTTTAGTTTTATTTTTATTCTTCAACATTGTTTTGATAATCTTGGGTCCCATGCATTTCTATAGAAATATTAGAGTCATTTTTACATTTCAACCCTCCATAAAACCCTCTGAGATTTTTATTGAGATTCTGTTAAGTTTTGTTACTTTCAGTGACAATTGTTGTAACAACAGTATTAAGTCTTATAACTGGGGAAGATGGTATGTTCCACCATTAAATGAAATCTTAAATTTATTTATATAATGTTTTGTAATTTGTGTGGAAGCTTTCATCTTGTGTCAGATAAAGATATTTTAAAACCCCGTAATATTATTATTATCATGGATTCAGACACTCAGTATTAATTTGGATCCACCCATTGTTTAGGGTTTGTTTGTTCATTTTAATATTTCCTCCTGAACTTCCTTGCTCCCACATGTCTAAAGAATTTCTTTAACATGAGTTCAGTTTATGAAAATATCTTTATTTATCCTTTGTTTATGAAGGATATTTTCAGTAATAGAAGTCTAGATTGGTACATTGAAAAAAGTGTCATTTCATTGTAACTGTAAAGTATGGATTGTTAGCCACACTGTCACTACATTAAATATGATTATTCATAATATCTGGATTATGACTAACCATAATCTCCAGATGCTATTAAAATGTTCTGTCTTTGATTTTTCAGGACTATGATACATTGAAGTGAATTTTTCTTTATGTTCATTCTTCTTGAAATTGATAGTTTATTCTTTTGTGACTCAATAATATTCTTCAGTTTTGGAAAATTCTCTTCTATTTGATCTTTGGATTTACTTTTCTCTGTTGTTTTTCTTTTCTTTTTCTGATATCCCACATATACATAGTTTAGACAATTCACCATGGCCCATTAATTTTATATTTGGTTCCATGTTATACATGCTTCATTCTTTCTGTGCTCCAATTTTCATATTTTCTCCTTAGAAAAATTTATTTATGAATCTTATAATTTCCAGAAATTTCGTACTTTAAAAAATTGCATAATCCAATGAAATAGTTAAAAGAAGTTACTATTAAGTTTACTATTTAACTTATCTATTGTTCTCTAATTTATTATTTTTCAGATTTAGAATATCCATTTTTTATTTTGTGTAGCCCACTCTTCTGAAAATTTCAAGTGTCAACTATTTTCTTTAGCATCTAGTTTACACTTCTTTAAAACTCTCTAACTCCAGTATCTGGTTCATTTGAGGATCTAATTCTCTTGTCTGTTCTTTCAATTTGGGGACATTGATTTTTATGACCTGTTATTCCTATGATTTTATATTTAATGTCAGACATCATTATGAAACCTATAGAGATAATATGTGTCTTAGGGTCTGATGGATATATCTTCCTCTAGAGAATACTTTTTAAAAAAATTATTGCAGGCAATCAGGTTTTGGGTAGATTTCTTTAATCCAATCCAATTACTGACTTCTCTCCAACTTGGTGCAACAGTTTCTCAGTCTCACTCTAGTGGAAGAACTTCAGACCACTGTTAGGATTAAGATAATTTATAGATGGAATTCAGGTTTTTGAGAGATGCTTTATATCTGCTATTCCCTGAATTCTGCTGTATGTGCCCAACCAAAAACTAGAGTTAAATGTCTTTTTTCCTCAGACATAGATACTTCTAATATCTCTGATGAGCTTCTTGGTCTTTCAGCTTCTCATTGGTAATTGATGAATTTCTCAAGAAGACAAGCCAGGCTAAATACTAGGCTCATCTTCCAGTGCTTTCTTTCTCTCCAGGATCTACCTTGGTTTCTAAAGTCCTAACTGTTTAGGTAGCTCTGCAATGTCCACACACACACACACACACACACAAACACTTTCTACATGTATAACACACATACGCGTGTTTTGCATATATATGTATACCATACAGTCTGTGAAGTTTTTGGTGGGAGAATTACTTTACAATCTACCATCTCTCAAATAATACTTAAGACAGAATAGTTAAGAGTTTAGGTAACTTAATCTATACTACCCCAAAGCTCCAAATTAGAAAGATAGAGAAAGATACAGATAGACAATAAAAGGATAGAATAAATAAAAAAGGTAGAGAAATTGGAAGAATGAAAGGACAAAAAATATATTGAGGTGGATTGATTTCCCCTCTGGACATAGTAGATGGAATAATTACAAGTAAATTTGCACTTGACAGAATGTGATAACAAAAAATAAATGCTTGGGAGAGGCATTTGAGTCAGGTGAATATCTAAAAAGAGGGAAATATTGTAAGTGAGAATGATCGGGAATTATTCAGGAAAGGAGATGACCATTCATATGGGCCGTAAAGTATGGCAGAAGTTAGACATGTAAGAAAAACATTACAAATTTTTTAAACTTGCTCAGAAGCTTTTATTTTTTAAAAAGAAAATCATTTCAGTATTTCAAAACATTATGTCTATAAGAGTTTGAGGTTTAAATTATCATACAGCAGTTAAACTTTAAATCTTAGGCTTTGTCTTATCAATGATCAATCAAATTTGGCACTTTCTCTAACTTTCATTTTGTTCTGACCTGAATATAAGACTGGCATACCAAATTTAATTGCACTCAGCTTAATTGCTCCTTGAGTTTTGACTCATTATTTGAGTTGAATAAGTCAAAATGTTAGAAATGGGCAGGGAGTTCTGATAAGTGAAACTTTAAAAGCATGTCTTGTGCAGATTTGGAGAGTCAGAATTGACAGAGGTCTAATTTTGACCCTCTGCATTTTTCAGATATTTGGAAAGATATATGAAAATCGAGCATTCATTTTTCTTAAATACATTCTCTTCACTATCACAATGAGGCAAACATTATACATCATACTGACCACTGATTGCAGATAAACCGTGGGTGCTGATGCAGAATATGCCCTACCAACATATAAATCTGTGTCTTCTACTGAAAATATGGAGAGGTTTTTGGTTACTCCCTTGATTTTTTAAAAAAATTTACATCTTCATGAATTAGAAGAAAGCAAGATAATGCATTCATTGTATGATTAATGAGTACAACTGAATTTTGACTGCAACTGCAAAAGAACTAAGAGACAACTTCATAAAGAAATTTATTAATGTAAATAGTTACTATAGGTAGAAAAGCAATCCACTAATCTTCACTTCCAAAGGGACTGAATTCCAGGCTGGAGTCAAATGTTGTTCAAAAATTAAAATAATTATTAAAATTATTTCTTAATGAAGAAATCTGTAACACTTGAGAAGTTATCTGTTATCTGTACTGCTCAGTATATTTTTATAATGAATTATAGGATTGCTTTGAGCAAAATACATGTTGATCCAAAACCCAAGAATTTCACTTGTATGAGAATAAATTGAATTTAGTTGTGTTTTGTAGTATATTGGAAATCTGCAGATTGAAAGATGAATGAAGGGCTGGGATTGTAGCTAAATGGTAGAGTGCTTGCCTAGCATGCATGAGACACTGGGTTCAATTGTCAGCACCACATATAAATAAATAAAATAAAGGTCCATTAACAACTAAAAAAAATTTTAAAAAAGATGAATGAATATATGCAGGCATGTTCTTTTCAAGTACTAAATACTTCAGTAAAATATTAGTGGAGAACTTTGAAAATTGTGAAATAATGTTCTAGCCTGAAAGGAAAGTAACATCCATGTATTTAATACCATTATTTTTTCATGGGCCTTTAAATGTTCTTTAGACGTGTGTGTGTGTGTGTGTGTGTGTGTGTGTGTGTGTGTGTGTGTTAGCTTATTCAGATATTCAGTTGGGAAGCAGGTAGACATGATTTTTATGGACAAATAAGAGACTTTGAATTCACAAATTTCAGCTAGCTTTTCACAGATCATCTCTTATAATTGATGAGGATCTTTTGTTTCTGTTCTTATCACCATTGCCATGAATGAATATCTATAATACAAATTCATGAGAGTTTTGCAACTTTCTTTCTCTTCTATGCTTTACCTCATAAGACAGAATAAACTTTTTTTTTCCTTTTGAAATACTTCTATTTAGATTGGTCATGCCTCTCTCATGAAGCATTGTTCATATGAGAATCATGGTATCAATTCTTTTGAAAAACCTCCTCTTTTATCCAACTGGCAATGGATAACACAGTATGGAATCTGTGCAAACGGAAACTCCAGAAACCAAATTCTCCTGGATGCTAACAATGCTTCCCCTGGGCATAGTGAGAAGGGTCTCAATTAACCTCCTCTCCATGTTCTAACTAGACACAGGAAGCCCTTTAGCCACCAGCAACAGAGTTTCATTAAGGGCACTTCATGGTAGGTATAACAAAGCTCCTTCCAAGAAGCAAACCAGAAACTCTAGGCAGATTGTAGAATTGCCCAAACATTGGGGTCCCTGCTTTTACACAGCACAAAATTGTGTAATGGCACCAGAGGCTCCTTAACAAGCTAACAGCCCTAGGGAGCAACAAAGATCAGGCTAAAAGTCATGGAGTTTCTGATTGAGGCTGAAGTTGAATTGCCATTTCAATTCTTCCCTCAAGAAATTATACAATTAATCTGCATGGATCTTTTTGGGGAAAAAAAGTCCTGTTGTTCAAATGATTGCATGGGAAGATGAATGGTATATATATTTTTTCCTTCTTAAACCTGATGCATTTTAAAAATTTTTACTTCTCAGTGCCATCAGGAATGGAAACTCCTGGAAGGGGTATTTCTCAGGCTTCTCTTAGTACTTAACTGAAATTCAGTAAAGCCATAGAGAATATTTTAGAGACAGCAAAATCTGAAGGAGGAGCATTAAGGAGGGGTCAGATACATACCTCAAATAGGCCTTCCTTCTCTTAATCAGACTTTGAAGTCTGCCCTACTGTGGAAAGAGACAATGTACATTTCATTTTTCTAAAAGTCTCTGTTTTTGGTCAAGTCCCCTCTGGGGAAGGGCAAAGACTAAGTGATAACCAGCATGACTTAAATAAGCAGTAGTGATACTTTCTGAAGATTAGGATTCCCAGAATAGTGACAGAAGCAAAGAAATCAGCCAGTGCTTCACCTTTACTGATGAGAGAGAGGGAGGGGGGATCACATTACAGCAGTTTTTACCAAGGGAGCTTTTACAGCATATTGCAAAATATCTAATGTCCTAGCACCTCCCCTTCAGTTTTTTGGTGTATAGAGAGACCATTTACCTTTGCTTCTCTGACTGCCAAGAACTTAGTTGGTTTTAGTTCCTCCCTTCTCTTCCTTGTGTGGGTCAGATTGCACTATATGTTATTATTTTTTTTACCCTTAGTAAAAGTAGGAAAAGCAAAATTATTATACAGAGGACCTACATAAGAATAGTAGCTGACTTTAGCAAGTAAAACTGACATGAATCTTAATCTGAAATTTCATACGCAGTTGACATAATACATACCCCATGCTCCAAACTAGCTTTTCTTCCTTATTCAGCTTGTATCCAACATCTGAAAATTGATACTAACATTTTGGAAAAAAAAATAACTACCTGCTTTTGACTTCTAGGATATGTTCAATTCACAAAACTCTTTTATGTTCTACTCTGAGATATTTGCTTGTGAGGAGCATTGAAGTAATGAAAGGACATATTGTTGAAGTTTGTATTAAGACATTTGCAGTTATTCATAGTGTTATGAAAATTAAATTCTATCAAATATCCAATTGTGCAATTATGAAAACCTAAACAGTAGTGTAACACTACATTTCAGCTAGGGTACTGACAATGCTCCATACTTACACATGAATAAAAAAACAAAAAGCATATGTAAAATATTTCAGTAGAGGATATTTTTATTTCTGATGACAAAAGATAAGTGCTAAGTGCTAACTCATAAAAATATTTCACAAATGAGATTTAAAAAG
The DNA here is from genome assembly GCF_045843805.1 of Urocitellus parryii. Lineage (NCBI taxonomy): Eukaryota > Metazoa > Chordata > Mammalia > Rodentia > Sciuridae > Urocitellus > Urocitellus parryii. The sequence continues at coordinate 41,666,337 of NC_135536.1, forward strand.
AAAACTATATAATTTAGCACACTACATATTATTCCTTTTTATTGTAAATAGCAAGTAATCAATAATCACACTATTCTATCTGAGAAAGGAAGAGATGGTGTGCATTCTATTTGTAGAAACCAAGGTGATAAAATATGCTTCGATCAGAAGAGTGAACCTTTATCTTTTGCATTGCTGCTCCAAGTAACACAATGGTCTTACCTGCTTACTGTGTTTGATATACCTATGTCTGTCAGTGTCTTTCTTGTATACACCTGCCACATAAATTTGAATCCTTGATCAACTAAAATTGGCATTGTTACTATGTGGTGAATTTAAAGCAGTTATAAGATAATTGGTTATAACTATTCCTTTCTGATGATATTAAAATGGAAAGATATTAGAAATTTTTTTCCATAGTAAGGATATTCTTTTTAATTTTTTTCCCCTGGACCCGATACAGTAAACAGGAATCAAACACATGCAGAAATATATAATTTAAAATTTTATGTTGCATTTCATTGAAATGTTAGCTGAATAATATTGCTTTGGCACATATGTTATATTCATGTCAATATGTTTCATATGCTAAAAAGATCTGTGCTAGAGTGCCTAGCCTTCCCTGTTTACAAAAGAACTAAACAGCTGTGTAAGTTTATGGAAGAAGAGAGGAACTGAATTAAGTAAGTTTTAGGTCAGTTGAGATTCTTAAGCCATGTGTATCTAATGAATGTTGTGGTCAGTAATATTCACTGTCTGCTACAATTGACAAAAGAGTCATTTAATTGGACAAAAAGGGGCCTGTGTCTCATTGTTCATTCTCTTTTTAAGGCAATGTTTGCTAGGCATGGTGGCACATGCATATACTCTCAACTATTTGGGAGGCTGAGGCAGGAGGATTGCAAGTTCAAGGCCAGCCTTGGAAATTTAGCAAGACCCAGTCTCCAAATAAAACGTTGAAAAAGGGCTGGGGATGTGGCTCAGTGATAGGGTACTTGCTTAGCATGTATGAGGCCCTGTGTTCAATCCCACCATAGCAAAACAAACAAAAAAAAAAAAAAAAGAAAGAAAGAAAGAAAAAGAAAGAAAGAAAAAAAGGAGCTATGTCAAATTTCTCCCATTCAGAATCTCAGAATCTTTTTTGACTCCATTTCGTCAACAGTCTAAATACATAGTGATATTAAATAAGTTATACTGAAAATTGTGAAATGAGTATTAAGACACAGCATATGGTTTGGGAAGAATTCTGAGACTTTCTATAGTGCTATATTCAGGCACAGATTCTTGAGTCAATTGCTAGATTTAAGATTATATGAATAGCCACAGCAATGGAGAAAAAGTTCACTAGAAATATTTTAGGATAATAGCCTGTTAACTTCTTAGGAAAGCTAAAGTCTTCTGAATAGTTTGAGATCCAAATTTGACAGTAATATCTTAAATTTTTTCTTGCCACATTTGTCTAATTTTAACCAACATGTCTTTTCTTTTTCTTCTTCTCACATCTTGGTAAACTAATTCTCTGTAAACTCCTTCGTAAAAAGAGACACAGTGGAGAAAAAGAGCCATGGTGGCTCAGATACATGTCATCTGGGAAAGTTTGGAGTTTTTCTCCATCAAAATGGTCCCCAGGTGGCTACTATAGTTACTGCAACTCAAACCAACCCATCAGATATTTCATTATAAAGATTTTTAATCCCATGGGCACTGGAGACAAAGCCAAGAGGATCATGGGTTCAAAGTCAGCTTCAGCAAAGGTGAGGTGCTAAGCAACTCAGTGAGAGCCTGTCTCTAAATAAAATACAAAATAGGGCTGGGAGATGTGACTCAGTGGTTGAGTGGCCCTGTGTTCAATCCCTGGTACAAAAAAAAAAAAAAAAAAAAGACATTGAACAACATTGTTTTGTGCTCAAACATTGTGAAGATAAATTTACTTACATTATAGGTCATCATATTGGTTTTGTAGCAATTTTCCTCAAATATGTGAAAAAATAAATTTTTTTAATAAAATTTTAAATTTTACTTTGTTATATGACAACAGAATGCATCACAATTCATATTACACATATAAAGCATGATTTTTCATATCTATTTTTGTTGTAAACATTTTATAAACATTGTGTGTTTTTTTTTATGGAGTCAAAGAAATGTTAGATAATGACCTTTTCAAAATTACTCTTGAATATGTGAAATGTATACTGCCTCATGAGGAGTGCTTTTTTAAAATAAAACATCAAGAAGTATTGTAGGAAAAAAGCAGAAAAGTGTATTTTTTTTCTTTTTTGGTACCAGGGATTGAACCCAGGTGAGCTTAATCACTGAGTCACATCCCTAGCCCTTTTTTCTTTAAAAAAAATGTGTGCGTAGGGCAGGGTGAAATATTTTGAAATTGTTTAGGGCCTTGCTAAATTGCTGCGGCTGGCTTTGGACCTTGGATCCTCTTGCCTCAGCCATTCACATAGAATGCTTGCAAATTTTAGTTTACCTAGTTCTTAGTCACCCATTCCTGTTTGGAACACAGGAGCAAAATTAATTCCTGGAGCAAAAGTAATGTTATAAAGTTTAAAAATTCAATGACAAAACAAATTCTTAATGGGAAAGTGTGTGGTCTTATTATCTAATATATGCCATGAGAAGTTTGGATTAGGATAAATAAAAATTTAAAAATTTATTGAGTGATATTTATGAGGAAATGACCATTCTTCATCACTTGTGTTATCATTTAGTGTTGAGTAACTAATATATTAATAGCATTATGATATGAATATATGTATATTATTTCTTATTATGTTTATTATTATAAATAAATGTTATTCCAAATATAAATTATATAGTTTATATTTTTAATTTTAAAAACATGAATTGGTAATAACAGAGATATTTTGTTTTTATTTGCAATAAAGGAATCCATTCTTTAAATATAATTGATAGAAATCAATTTATTACCTTTAAAAACATAAATGAAAATGCTGAAATATATCATGATTGAGACTTATTCTGAAAATAAATTATTTTAGTGATGGGAGAGAAAGTACCAATGAGGAATCATGAGGTGAAACCAAACAAAATCTCCTATACAACAAGGAAAAACCTTTTAAGCATGAAGAAACTGTAATATAATGTGGCACTTGTAGGTACATTAAGATAAAACATTCAGGAGCCAGTAAATTTTTTCATGCTGTCAGAGCATTCAACGGTACATATGAGCTGTCGTACTTCAGCCATCAATATCCAAAAAAACTGAGCATTTTAGAAAAGAACTTTCCAATAGAAACAATTCAACTTTATACTTACAGGCATATGGATACTAACAGATTAAATAAAATAGCAGTTGTCATTCTCTGAATCTTTACTCTCTTTTTCCACCTCTTTTTTGATCAGATCTGTAAAGCTTATAGTCTCAATACCCTCCTTTTCTTTTGGCTAATACTGAAAAGAGGGAGACGAAGAGGAAGAAGAATGGGAGACAGAAGGGAGAATGAATTAGAAAACTCAAGAAGTAAAAGGGCAACAGAGACACGCAATTCTCAGGATCCATAGTGATCATTTAAGTTTCTATTTACAGTGAGATTTACTGAGCCAGTTTGGGAAAGCAGAAAAGGAAGGAGCTGAGAAAGTGTGTGCACTCATCCTATTACCAGGATCATGTTCTGGCCTTTAGGACCTTCTGGAACCATTTTCAGCATCGTATTAATACAGACCTCATCTTCTATGCATAGTCAAAAGTATCTAGGAATTCATTAAATGAGAGCAAGAGAGCTTTATCAACTTGGGAATCCTAACCTTTAACCCCCACATGAAAAAAAGTCCCCAAAACAAGATTTTGCTTTCACTTATATTTAGAGTTAATTTTATTTTGTGATACTAAATTCAAAACTAGAAAACATATTGGTTGAGCTATGTTTACTAATTCTATAATTTCTTTTACACTTTATAGGAATTCAATCTATATTTCAAAAATTTAATGGCATATACATGAATAATTATTAATGCTACAGAATTTTACCTGTGTCTTCATTCTAAGACATTTCATAATTATTTGCTTTTCATTGCAGTATGCTTTTACAGTGCTGGTGTTTACAGATAAAGAATTCATGAGATATGATTTCTCTATGGGAATTCCAATATAAAAGTTAGAATCATTATGTATGATATTATATATATATAATTCATATATATAATGAGATATATTATCTTATTACATATATATGATATATGAGATTATATATATATATATATATATATATATATATATATATATATATATATATAAAATCACCTCATAAATCTCTCATAAATGAAGACATTTTGCTTTTGGTGTTCCCATGCTGCATTTTTCTGTATTTTCTTAAGGGACAGTGAGTGAGTTATTAGAATATTTATGTAATAAATTCTTCATGAAATTACATTATATTTACTATGTGTACTATGTACACAAAGATAAAAACAATTCTTGTTATCATATAGTTTAAAGGGAAAAAAGACAAGAAACTCAGTTTCTTATTGTTCACAATGTGGTAATGTGGTCTACATACCAATACATGGGTATTATCTAGGAGCCTGTTTGAAATGCAGAATCTTAGATCAGAATCCCAGACCTACTGAATAAGAACATGCATCTCCACAAACCTCCCAAATGCTTTGAATGTACATTTGAGTTAAAAAAGCAGCACTCTGACTTGAATTGAGCAGACCTACTGCCATGGTACCCGGGGGAGACAGAGGAAGAGAAGATTGAAGGAGGAAGGTTGTGTCATGGCATGGAAAGACTTTGGTGCCTGCATCTTATTCTTCAAATGGAGCAGAGGCTGTGCTGCTCTGCTACCATTTGTCAGCACAACAATAAATGTTTTTAAGGGAATATTTGTTTTTGAATGTTTTTGGTTTACATATCATTTGGAAAAACATTCTATTACTGTTGACAATATGTCAGTTTTACAGAAGAAATATGATTGTATAAATCCACACCAAAAAAAATTTTACTTTACATTTCATCCTTTGTATGGTTTGAAGAGGAAGCAGTTGACCAGGATGGCTAATAAGAATAGCGTTGTCAGTTTCTGCGATGCTTCACTAATGAGTATACAGACAACATAAGAAAGCTTCTGCTTCAAGATCTTATGCCAGATCACATCTTAGTAGAACCAGTTCACATAAAGATGATCATTTAGAAATTAAGACATTTTGTATCATCTTCATAGCTTCAGAAAGGTATGAGAATCAGGATGGTCCCAGCAACCTTTTTTGATCTAACTATTTGTGTACATCAACACTTGGGTCACTGTCTTTCTGCCTCTTTCCATTGTTTGTCCAGGACACTGACTATGACAAGGAGGGACTTGTACAGAAAATTGGGTGTATTCTCTGCTTCGGCTTTCCATATTATATTGTTGTGTTTGAATATTATCTCTTCCACATGAAATACCAAATAAAGGAAACTTTCCAGAGTATTTTTCTGTATATGACTGTTTGCACAGATAAAAGACTCATATATAAAGGCTGACAAAATGTTTTCCATGTTAATGTGTGATTACATGGGTAAAACTGGTACACAAAGTGCAAGCAAACCTTTAATTTGAGAAGAAAATAAAAATATGATGTTAAGTTATTTGAAAATAATTCTTGTTACTACTTAAGAGTATTATATTTACTTGTGGTACATCCCAAAATCTTCGTGATATGATAATAGCTATAATCGAAGTCAAATTGGAAAAATAAGAAATAGTTACAAGAGAAAAAGTTTTATTGCTGGAATCTGAGCTAGTTATTTTATTCATAATTATTTGATTTAATTAGGCATGGGCATTTTTAGTAATTGCATGTCTCTTTTTAATATATCAGTTGTCAGATCCAATTATAGTTGATTATTCATCATAATTGTTTATATTTTTATATCAATTCAAATTGGAGTTTTCTTCTTGGGATGAAAAAATTCAAAAGGAAATGCTTGGACACAAGAGCTGACTTTATAATTAGAAAAGTTAAGTTAGTTTTTATAAACCATATAAGAATATTTTGTAAGAAACTCATTTTTTCTAATAAATTTTAAATGTCTCAAGTAATTGATGAGTACTTGATATTTGTAAATATCCAGTCCAATTAACTCTCTTCTGATTTGCAATCCCATCATTGGGAATTTTGTAGGATTATTCCAAGCAGTGTTTTTTTTTTTTTTGGTAAATATATGATTAGTATTTAATTAGATAATTTAATTGCCTTCATAAATTCCTCTTCTACAAGTGGCACCAGTAAAATCTTCCTACTCATATTTAGCTAAGAATTGATGATTGTTCAACTGGGTTCTATCCAGCAACACATAATCTAATTCCAGTATTTATAGAAAAGTGAATTTAATGCAGAGAACTAATTGCTCAGGTGATGGAATAGCTGAGAATAATTAACTGGCAATAATAAGGTAATCTACACATCCAACACCATCAAGAGTTTACTAGTATCCTTAGCCTGGAGAGTCCAGGGGGTAGGGTCACGTTGGATGATTCAACCACACCAGGCATATTCTGTGGTAGCTGGAATCACAGAAAAGACAAGCTGTTGTCAGAGAGGCTGCTTAAGAAGGGAATATTCTTGCCAGGCACAGTGGGGCACATCTGTAATCCCAGTAGCTGGGGAGGTTGAAGCAGGAGAGTTGAAAGTTCAAAGCTAGATTCAGCAATTCAGTGAGTTCCTGAGTAACGAAGACCCTGTTTCAACATAAAAATAAAAAAGGTCTGAGGATGTAGCTCAGTGGTGGAGTACCCCTGGATTCAACCCCTGGTACCACCCCCCCCCCAAAAAAAAATGGAAAAGAAAGTAATATTCTACCTGCTTCCTCTCTTTTGCCCTCTACATCTTGTCTTCTCCTCCCAGGACTAAATCAAACCAGAAGTCAGCTGGCCTAGGAAAAAAAAAGGTTCAGAGATCAGAAGGTGAAGGAAGTAATCTGCTGGCAAATAGGCCCAAGACCTGCAAAATATTCTTCCAGGTCTTTATGAACACATGTAAAAACTTCAGTTTTTGAAAGCAATTTGTGGCAGTAAAGATAGGAATGCACACGCTGCCCTCAAACTTAGCCCTCCTGAGAAATCTAGCACCTGCATTTTTCACTCATCAAAGAGGGCAGTGACTAGCAAGGGAAATCACAGCAGAAAGAGAATTATATTAATCAAAGCAATTTCTGGTGAAAGGAAGTATGGAAATCTCTAAGCAAGTTATAGAAAGAAAGCTACACTCTTCAAACCACTGAATTGAAAACAAAGCTTCAAATGATAACTGTATGATTTGACAAAGGTACATCAAATTGCTCAGGAAAATCTCTTTCTTTACAGTTATGTTTCAGCCTATTTAAAACAGAATCTCAGTCGAGGAACTAAACAAAGATGCTAGGATTGGACATAGAAGACAGACGAATTTGGCTGTTATCCACATAAGAATAGAAGCCAAAATTATGCTGACTAAAAATGGAGCCAAGCGATGTCATATAGATTTGAAAACCGTGTTGTGCCAAGGAAGATGTTAATGTTTTTCAATTTTCAGGTTTACCAAGGATCAGAAGTTGTTTGGTTTCTTTAATCTAGTTTATGTATCCTAAATATCTCTGCATCTCTGAAAGGCTCTAATTTCTCTCTCTCTTTCTCTAATTCTGTATTTGACAGTTTGGTCTAGATTCCAAGCCTAGTTAGATGGATGGTACGTTCCAGTATTTTGGTTCATTTATATATAACTTATATAACTTATTGACTTATGCTGCATGATTTATCAGATGGTATTGAATCATTTGAGTGAAGATATTTTAAAATATATTTATAGCTCTTGCTTAGACTAGCCATTGAGTTACTCACACCCTTGAGGGACCTGTGCTGAGACTTTGCCAAAGGTCAAGGCTTCATGGGATGTTTCTTGCTTTCTCTTCTTTGTGTTCTGTAAGTGAACTTAAAGAACAAGGGCTACCTTTATTTAGTACAATGATCAGACTAACAAGATCAACAAAAGTGTGACAAAATAACTTGCAAGGGTATAACTTGCGAGCTTATTTGTGAATCTGTTCAAAATCTTATGTACACTTGTATGTACACAATTTAGGGCATGTTAACATTTTCAAATTGCTAAACTTATAAAATTATTATTATAACATTTGATATCCTTAGATGAGTACTGATACCTAATTGGAAAATTAACTTTGAAAAATAATTTAAAAGTTGCCATTATTTTCTTTGTAAGTCCATGGCTGATAGCTAAACCAACCATAATCTTCCATAAGATAAATCTCATAATGTTAAATGAGACTTGTATATTTGTCCCATTATTTTTTCCAGAAGGGATTGATAGAAAGTTGAAAAGGTACATAAAATGAAAGCATTCAAGAAGTTAAAAAGTTGCATCATGGGGGAATATAGCTCAGTTGGTAGATTGCTTGCCTCACATATACAAGGCCCTGGGTTCAATCCCTAGCACCACCACACCCCCCAAAAAAGTAGTATACCCAAAATAAAAGAGATTTAAAAAATATATGTGTGTGGAGTGTACTGTAGTTTGTTTTTATTATTAGCATGATGTAGAACACAAGTGGTACCATTAAATGTTCAACAAATATAAGGTGGTGATAATAAAAATAATACATACCAACAAATTTATAAATATTATAAGATAATAAATATGTAAGATATTATAATTACCTCGAAACATCCAGGAGAAAGTAATACATGTTTGATTTCTATTCTTTATTTTCAATAGATCTAAAAATCATAAAATCTATAATATCTTCTTAAAATAGTTGTGTAAGCCTTCTATTTCTCTTCTCTTTGGCTTCTTGGTAGAGCCAAGAACTCTAACACTGAGTTACACCACACCAGTCCTATATTATGCTTTTAGAGAATTCATAACACTTTCCACCAACTTGACTTTTTCAATTTAGGATCCTAGAACTAACCTCAAAACCTTGAATCACCAAATAAACCAAACTGTATCTTCTAAAATCTGTCTTATTCTGTTCAGACTGTTACAAAAACAAAATACTATAGACTCAAATGCTTATGAGCAACAGAGATTTATTTCTCATAGATCTGGAAGCTGGGAATCCAAGGTTACAAGGTGCCAGGAGATTGAGTGTTTGGTGAGGTCCTATTTCCGTCCTCATAAATGACACCTTTTCATGTAAAGTCATATGCAGACAGGGATGAGGGAGATCTTTTGATTTCCTTTATTGTAAGGAACTCTCATGTCCTAATTAATTCTTCACCCCCACCTTTGAAAACCATCACCCAGGGGTTAGGATTTCAACATGTGAATTATGGGGGGGGCACAAATATATCCATAATATTGTCCCTCTTCAACTCTCAATTGACAAGAATAAAATACACACTTTATCAGCCTGCACCTATCTTTCACACAATTCATTTTTCCTACTTGCATTTAAGACTGCAGAACATTGCTCATTAAGGTCTGTGGTCCTAACTTCTTGCCTAACCTGTCTTCTCTTCCATTTTGAATTTTCTGAGCTCTCACTTGCAGTAGCTCCCATTTCTCCTGACTTCTGCTTTGGGTGAATTGTGTGAGCACACCACCAGTGAGTTTCTTAGCAGCCACTCTCTGCCAGTTGCCCCATCTGAGGAAGCTGATGAGCAACTTTAATAGCTCTCTTATTCTTGCCCTGATCCCTCAGGCCCTTCTAGTATTTCCATACATATCCCCTCACATCTCCCTTGTCATTGCCTCCTATTAAGACACTAATTCAGTTCCTCATTCTTCTCTTCCTACCACAGTCCTGTATCACTAACTTTCAGATGATTGGAATTATTAAAACCATCCTAAAATCCAAGTATGTTATTCCTTCCTTCCTTCATTCATTTATTTTCTGTGCTAAGCACAGCTACTATATCATGCAACTCAAAACTCAGCAGGACAAGAAAGAAATATTAGGGATGATAAAATAAGTTTTATTATGGAAAAAATTTCTTAAATATTATAGGAGACCAGAGGAATCTGGATCGGGTGGTGGTGAGATTAGTAACTTCATTAGAAAAAAAGGTGACATTGTAACTAGATATCGATGTATAAAGAGGAAAATGTGGGGACAAGGCATTAGAGGAGAGGTAACAGCAAGGCTAAGGGTTTGGAAGGTACATCTAGATGTGACCAGAGTGCTGGTCTTAGAGTGAGCAGTGAGAGATGACATTAGTCTTCTAGGTTAGGTCTTACGAACAAAGGGCATCCAAATCTAAAATCTATATTTGTAAGTGCTCTTCATTGTCTACACTTCCCAAGCCTGTTAAACTTCACCTATTAAAAAATCCCTAATCTATTTTAGAAGATAGTTTCCTCAAAAGTACAATAGTACACCATACAAGGACTACACTATTATGTATAATTAGAATACACCAACAACAACAAAAACAAAAAATTTAAAGTTGGCTCTATGAGATGTTATAATGTAGGCACTGCAAACTCAACTATCTAAAAAGACTAGGCAGTAACACAAAATAGTAACTATGATATTCAGTGATACAATGGCTCTGTGATAAATATAGTACCCTGTTGAATTCCAAAAATGGAAATACCATAAATACCACCAAAACATAAATCCAGATTGTTGTCATGGGAAATGCCAACATTTGCCTGATATTGTCTTTTTACAGAGCTCCTGGAAGATCCTTCCAGAAATCCTGGAGATCCAGAGGTTTTTCTACTAACTTTTAAAAGTGAAGTTCAGTTGCAGAATACTCACCTAGAAGTCACAAGGCCCTGGGTTCAATTACCAGTGCTTCAAAAATAAATAAATAATTAGTTCTTACATCAAACATCAAACAAATAGTTCTGAAGTCCATATTTGGCTCTCAAGTGACTTCCAGTCTCTGTTAGCCTTTCCTTTTCTGACTCTAGAGTTTAGTCCATAACTGAAGTGTACTACTTAAACATAGCCGTAAACCCAAGCATGCTGCTTAAAAACCTTCCATGGTTTCAAATTCAGCTTGTTGTAAAGTTTGGCTCTTTTCAAAGCACACAAAGCCTCACATCATCTAGCAGCACCCCAAATCCCAGGATTCTGCTTTGCTCACCACAATCCACCCACAACAATCTCCCTGCTTCTCAGAAGTGCTAAGCTTCTCCCTCTCTGGTGTTTGTATGTCATTGTTTCTACTTAGAATGCATTTCCTCCTTTTTACAACTCATAAATTTTTCTACATCATGTTCTCTTCAGATTAAATGAGAATCTTCCTCTGGGAAATGTCCTCTGGAGGTGACATTAGTCCCCCTGACTTTTGTTCCTTTCCTTTAGATGTCCTCACTACTATAATTAAATAATGACTTAATGTCTATCCTATTATGCTGTTGCACCATAGATCATTGAGTGGGGAACATTTTACAAGTAGGCCCTCATTATAAGTTGTATAAATAGATGGTGAGTCCATACAATATGTCTACTACAGTACTAGGAATACAGTAGGCTCAATTAAGTGTTAGAAAATTTTAGATATGTGATTTCACTTCCCTGGTTAGAAACAAACAAGAAAAATAATATCAACACACACATACACACACACACACACAATTTATATTTTCTAAAGAAATTCCCCAGATGTCTTAGATTGGGTTTTCCAAAAAGCAGACCCTGAGCAACAGTTAAGTACAAGGTGATGTAGGTAAACCCAGACACGGGGTAATATAGTGAGAGGGTAAGGGAGGCAAAGAAGGAAAGTCAATAAAGGGTTTGTTGATTAATGGATGGCCAATGGGTTCAGTCCTGTTGAGAACCCTCTTAAGAGTCTCTTCAGGGTTGTCCCAGGAATGAAGAAGAAAGCTGGTTTGCTTATAAACCACTTTTTCTCCCTCATTATTTGGGAGTTGCTTCTGGGAATGCCATGAAGTCTATTAAAAGAAAATCCTTAGGCTTTTACTGATGGATTTTGCTTTTTTTTTTGTTTTTTTTTTTAAATTTCTGGCCATAGTCTCTGAAGGTTTTCTTTGTAAGAATCACATGTGCTTTCTTCATAAGTGTTTATATTTACTAGCATTATCTTAAATTGGTACAGCGTTTCTGTAAGGAAATTTGGTAATGTGTAGCAAATAAATCAATGCCCTTTGATCCTCATAAGTCTACCTCAAGATACTTTTCCTAAGGCAATAATTATAAATATGTACTAATATTTTTCTAATCATACAAATACATTATTTTAGAAATTTAGAAAATGAAAATATGTGCAAAACAAAAATTATTGGCATTTCCAGTTCATAGACATAAATATTATTCATATTCAATATTATTGAAATCTTATTACATACACAGTAATTTTCTGTTATTTATTTACTCACTTAGTATTGGAGATTGAACTCAGGGGCACTTAACTACTAAGCCACATTCCCAGCCCTTTTTTTGTATTTTATTTAGAGACAAGGTCTCACTGAGTTGCTTAGGGGCTTTCTAAATTGCTGAGGCTGACTTTGAACTTGCCATCCTCCTGCCTCAGCCTCTGGAGCCTCTGGGATTACAGGCATACATCACCACACCCGGTTTATTTTTTATGATAAGCATGTGGTCATGGTTTTAAATTTTTTCATAAGGTTCATTTGTAATAATGTATTATATTAAGTCATTCTGAAGCATATTTAAATGGAAAATACCAATTTTATATAGCTACATAACCCTAAATTCATAACATTATACTAGGTCTACATAGACAATAAGTACCCAACAAATGGGGGTTACTAATTAAAGAAGAAAGGGGTTAATGTCAGATTATTCTTCAACCCAGTGGCTCAGGTTGACTGTAGACATTTGTCATGTTTAGGAGACTTTTGTAGTCCTAGTTAACCAGCTGCCTCAGGGTGACTTCTACCCTTTGGTTTGACTCATGTAAAAAATGAGTCTTAGGTACCATCTGATGTTCAACTGGTTTATCCAAAGACAGCACTCTTACAAGATGGATAGTGGGAGCAGGTTACAAGTATGACTTACATAGCCAAAGGGTCAGATGACCAACTGACTGGGAGGGTTTCCACCAGGATAACATAACACTTTCAAGAGTTCTGAGAATTCTTTCCTTTTTCTCATACCTACATTCAGTCCAAAGGTCCCCAGGTATCTCTTTCATAAAGGGAGTTCAATCCAATTTTTGCAAGGGTAAGCTTTGTTTTAAGGTTTATAACATGGCACCTGTGCCAAAGTGAACTGTCTCCTGGAAATCCCTCAGCCTGGTTGCATCAAACTGCTAAGTAACATGGCATAAGCCCTGCAGGAGGCTATGGTCCTCAGGGCTACCATCAATCTTATGGCACAATATACCTGTGATAGCAAACTACAATGTTTATGTGATTGTAACATTTGTGCACCACAGTACTTCAGTGGCTTTATGACAATAGACCTCCCTGCCAGCCTCCTCTTCTCTTTTTACACTCCATTTTAGTGCCTCCACTCATACCAATGCTGAGACATCAACTCTCAGCAAAGTCCAGAGATATCTATACTCATCCTCTCTTATTCCATACCTTGCATTTCCAACTCCCACTCCTTCCCTACCCCTTCCATCTAAGGCTAATTCTTCCACCTTTCCTCTGATTCCCTTTCCTTCCTGCACCTGTAAGAACACTGATGCTTTCCAATCAGCATTTAAACTTGTTAAGTCTCTTCCTTCTTTTATTAGCCAGTTTTCATTTTCATCACAAACTATATGACACGGACTACTTAAGAAGAAAAAGAGGTCATTCACTTCACAAGGACATGGTTCCTGCATGAGCTCAGTTCTGGTGAAGACCTTATGGCAAACAGCATATGACCAATGGCAGAACCTCATGTTGGAGCATGTGGTCACATGAACCAGGAAGCAGAGAGATCTGGGAGGAGGGTGGGGAGGATAGGCTTGCTTCTTTTGTAACTATTCTCTGGAGAGAACTCAAGGGGTTTCAGGAGAACTACTTCCCGAGAGAAAACCTGCAATGACCTAAGGACACATCTCACCAGACCCTGCTTCTAAAAAGCCCACAACACCTCCCAACACTGCCAAGTTTCCAAATACAATGGACTCTGGGGGTGTGGGAAGGATGCAAACCACAACCAAACCATAGCACATCTTAAAACAAAAGAAAACAAAATCCTCATATCCAGATTTTTTACTTGCTGGCCAATCATGTTTCTGTTCACAACAGAAACTTTTGAAAGAGAAGGCTTTCCTTACTACAGTTTCCCATCTGTCCTCACTCCTCCACCCTCTGTAATTTGCCTACTCAGCAAGGCTGCTAACTGTCCTTGCTTTGAAATTTCGTCCTACCTACAGCATGTTGATTCCTCTTGGTTATCATGATTTTCTTTTCTTGCATTGATTTTTTTGTTTACATGATCTTGTTCTGTTCTATTTTTTGCATATCTTGACTTGTAAGTCCTCTCTCTGTCTTTGTAAACTCCGTGTATTTTATGTTCTCTTCCTCTGCCTATTCTGGAGTCTTGCTAGTCCTCAGGAATCTAGGCAAGACCCCTTTCACTCATGTTTCCCATGCTTTGCTATAGATTCAAAACTTCAACTCTTGTTAATTACCCCTAAATCTGTAGCTTTATTCCACTTGGTTTTCCTGAGCTACATATATATTTATTCATTTATAAAAAAAAATCTTTAATGACTGCCTACTGTGTGCCAAACAAATTGCTAGTTGGCTGAGGACACAATGATAAGCAAAGGACAAGAGCTTACATTTTAGGTGAATTAGCAATTTTGGTGATTGAAATTGATTTAATTTTTTTTTTGCAGCTTTATTTTCACAACAAAATTGGCAGGAAGGTTCAGAGACATCCTGTTCTCCCTGTCCCCTCACAGGCAGAGCTTCATTTAGAAAAAAAATACTTTCTATTGAAATAAAATACAATTAGAAAAGTTTACATATATCATGAGCGTACGGCCCACTAAGTTTTTGTAAATTGAAAATATCTGCATAACCAATATAAATTAGAAAGAAACAAAGCATTCTTTCTGTTCCAGATGTTCCTTCATGCCATCTTCTTGTCACTGCCTGTCTCCTGCCCTGAAAAATGGTGATCCTGACTTCTAACATAAACTCATCTAATCTGTTTGGTGCTTTATGCATATGGAATTATACAGTATGTATGATTTAGTGCTTAGCTTCATTAACTGTACATTATGTCTCTGAGATTATTCCATATCAGTATATCTATTGATGTTTTCTTCATTCCTATGCTGCAAGTATTTAATTATGTGAATACTGCACATTGTATTTATCCAGTTGACTGATAATGGGCACTTGGGTAGTTCCCAGGTTGGGGAGACTGTAAGTAGCACTGTTCTGAATAATCTAGCACATGTCTCCTGTTGAACATATGTATTCATTTGTTGGGAATTTATCTAACAGTGGATTTGTGAGTAGTAATTTATGCATATATTCACTTTTATTAAAACCTATCAGCTTTATGAAATGATTATACTCTATATGTGTGTATACATATATAGGTACACACATGTATAATTTTTTAAAGTAAGTTTATTTTTAACTGATACATAGGAAATAAAAATATAGTTACTTATGGGACACTGTGATGTTTCCATGCATATATTATATAATGATTAAATCATATTAAATGTATGTAATTTTCAATTATCTATTATACATTTACATTAGAAACATTCAAAATTCTTTTAACTTTTCAAAATATGCAGTACATTGCCATTAGTCACTCTATTTTCCAAAATCACAACAAAATATCCCATCATTATCTAACTGTAGCTTAGTATTCATTGATCATACTGTCCTCATCCCCCTTCTACTCTCCCTAGTCTCTGGAAAGCAACATTTGATTTTCAACTTTTATGATATCAACTCTTTTAGATTCCACATGTGAGTGATATAATTCATCTCTTGTCTTTCTGTGCTTGGCTTATTTCACTTAACATAATAAGCATCTCCAGCTCCATCCATGTTGTCACAAATGACAGGTTTCATTTTCTTTATGACTGAATAGTAGTTCACTGTGTATACGTGCCACATTTTCTTTAAATATTCATCGGTTGTTGGACACTTCAGATTATTTCAACATACTGATTTTTCATTCTGGCTTTGATTTTCATTTCTCTGATGATGAGTGATGTTGGGCATTTCTTCCTGTACCTATTGGACATTTTTATGTTCTGAGAAATGCCTATTAAAGTTTCTTTCCCGTTTAATATCACATTATTTGTTTTTTGGTGTTCCTTACATATTCTAGATATTTTCATACATAAATACTGTGTATTATCTAAAATTAAGACTTTTATTTCACAAAACCAGTGTATTGATTAACTTTTCATTTTTGTGACCAAAATAAGTGACAAAAACCACTTAGAGGAAGGGAAGTTTATTTTGGCTCATGGTTTCAGAGATTTATACCATGGTGGGCCCACTGCATTGCTCTGGGCCCAAGATTAGGCAGCACATCATGGCAGAAGGGCAAGGCAGGGAAAGCTGTTTCGGGCTTGATGGTCTGGAAGCAGAAAGAGAGAAGAAGGAAGGTAACACAGGGAAGATGCACCCTTCCAGGGCACTCTCCCTGTGATCCACTTCCTTCTACCTGCCTCTAGTTACCACCCAGTTAGTCCATTCAAAGTAGGATGAGATGAGGAGGTTACAGTTCTCACAGTCTAGTCATTTCACTCTCAAACATTCCTTTATTAATATCCCATCCATAGCAGACAATTATCCTCTTTAGTGAATTTAGTATTAGTATACAGTATTTTTTCTAACCTTTTGTTGGTGTTTTAGTCATAATATTTTTTTGTTCCAATGCAAGGTCATATATTGCATTTAGCTTGTATCTTTTAGTATCCTTGATAAAAATGGCAACAAATAAGATGAGGGTAAAATTCAAGAAATGCTTGAAGTTCAAATAAATGAAATTTGTTTAGATATATGAGGTGAAATCTTAGCTCTTTCCCAGGTTTTCTTGAACAACTGAGTAGATTTGACATTGGAAGAAAGCAGAAAATAAGATTGGGCAAAGAAGAGATTGGTTTCAGGTTTGCTTCATTTAAGGTATTTGCAGACCTTAATGGAAATATTAAGTAAGTAAGCAGTTCATAAGTAGTGTGTAACTGAGAATTTTGATGTCGACTTAGAGCTATCTATTTAGGAACCAAGTCCCTACAGAGGTTATCTATTAAGGATTCATTTAGGAAGAAAATCATAATCGAACCTAGAATAAGCTCTGATTATCTTCAAGTGGAGTTGAGAAGAAATAAACTAGAAATTCCAGTGGATTATTTATAAAGTAAAGGAAATGTGCGAAGTGCTTTCATTGGAATTCAGGAAGGGAAATCTTTTAACAATGAGATCAAATGAGATCAACTGGGTGAGATATATGAATCTACTGAGAACTGGTCAAATAGGAAGCATTACCCTGATTCCTATCTATACTGATACATCATCTATCAGAAAATTCCTTCTGACTCTACTTTCAAAATACATTGCAAACTCAACCACATCTCTCCACTTCCACTGTTACCCTTCTCATCTCAACCATTACAATCACTCAATTAGCTAATTTCAATACCTTCATAAATGGTCTTCATCATGATACTGTGATGATTTCTGTCTCTTTGGTTTATGCTCAACCTGGAATGACCCACTTAAGAGATAATTCAACTTACGCAGCTCATCAGCTATCACTCAGAATAAAAACCAAAGTACCTACAATAGTCTAGAAGACCACATGGCTTGGAACTTGTCACACTATTTCACAGACTTTATTTACTTTTTATCCCTCATTATCCTTTCTCTAGCTCCAAAGGCTGCCTTAGAACATGCCAGGAAATGTCTCACCTCAAACAAAGCCTTTTAGAAAATCTTTCATACACATGGCAAATAAGCACATAAAAAGATGTTCCACATTACTAGCCATTAGGAAATTGCCATTGATCCACAGTGAGGCAACACTACATACTTATCAGAATGGTTAAGCAAATTATAGTGACAATACCAAATGCTGGCAAGGATACAGAATAACTTGATCACTCACACACAGCTGGTAGGAATATAACACCATGCAGACATTTTAGAAAATAGGTTGGCAGGGTTTTTTAAAAACTAAAATTAAATCCAGAAGTTGCTCTTGTGAGCATTTATCGCAAAGAGATAAAAACTTATATTCACAAAAGAACCAGTACTGAAATGTTCATAGCAGCTTTATTCATAATCATTAAAAATTAGAAAATAAAACAAATATTTTTCTGTGGTTGAATGTTTAAACAAACTGAACCCATCCATACCACAAAATCACTCAGAAAAAATAATATATGAATTGTTGAAATGAAACCACTTTGATCAATTTCAAGCAAATTAAGCTGAGTGAAATATTTCAATCCTGAACAGTTACACATTATAGAATTTCATTTCTATAAAATTCTTGAAGGATAAAATTATAGGAAACAAATTATCGATGACCAGAGGTTAGGGATAGGAGACAGGGCAGGAAGGATGCGGGTGTGTTTAAAAGAAATGAAGTACAAGGAATCCTTAAAGTAAATGCACTGTTCTGCATATTTAATTTACATGAACTTACATATGTGGAAAATTTGCACAGAACTAATTAAACATGCAAACACAAATATGCTTGAGTTCATGTAAAATTTGGGAAATCTGAATAAGATTAGTGAATTGAATTGATGTTAATTTTTCAGTTATGACTGGGAAATTTTTTAATAAGTGATTATCATGGTGAAATTGGGTAAAAGATACATAAAATATCTCCATATTATTTTCTTACAACTTCCTGTGATTCTGCAATTATCTAAAAAAAATTAAAGCTAATTAAAGGACTTTATTTATTTTTTTTGGTGGCCATATAGTATCCCAATATGAGTACAGCACAATCTATTCTTAATCGTGACTGATGTTTGATTTTTTCATTTTTGACAGATAAGAACATTTTAATTTTTATACATATATTTTAATAATTTTATCTATCTATCTATTTATTTTTATGTAGTGCTGAGGATTGAACCCAGTGCCTCATACATGCAAGGCATGCACATTAAGATATTTCTACCTTGGCGTTGTTGACATTAAGGGGTGAAAAATTCTTTCCTGTGAAGAGGCTGTCTTATACACTGTAGGATATTTAGCCGCAGCATTGGATTCTATCCACTAAATGACTGAAGCACAAACTCTCAAAGATGTAAATGCCAAATATATCTCCAAATGTTGACAATTGTCCTGGATTGGGTGTCAATAAAATCACCCTGGTTGAGGACCAGTGATGTACATATAGACACACTTTATCAAGTGTGTAAATGTGGAGAGGAATTGATTTTAACCATCTGACTTAAATCTAAAGAGAAGGATAATATATTCCAAAAATGTTTTGCCGGTTCGTATACTCACCTGCATGTATGAAAGCTCCAATTTTTTAATAATTTTGTCAGCATTAGGTCTTATAAGACTAAAATTTTAACCCTTCTGGTATATTGGCAGTGAAATTTTATTATTTTATTTTCATTTCTTTCATTATTAATTCATTATTCATGAAGTAAACCAATATGTATACCTATTGGTCACTTGAACTTACTCTTTCAGAAGTAACTGAAAATCTATTACCATATGTTAACTTGAGTTTTCTGTCTTTTAAAAATTGATTTATAGAAGTTTTCGATGTTATTGAAACACATTCTGAATATGCCCACTTGAAGCTATGTGTGTAAACACATCCACACACACTATCTCATATAATTTCCAACTCAGAGATTTTACTTGATGATATGATTCTATGATAGGAACATGCAAGACCAAGAACAGCCAGAACACTCTTGGAAAAGAACAAAGTGGAATTCCTGTTCTATTCACTATTATGACCTCAGGTCATATTGACTAAGGTAGCCAGAAATGGACACAACTAGCTAAGTAGACCAATGGGATAAAACAGATAGCCCCCCAAAAAATCTCACCTATATTCAGAGGCTTGACTTAAGAGAAAGATCACATTACAGAGCAATATAAACATTCAATATTTTAATAAATAGACCTAGGAGATTGATTAGTATACATACGTTTAGGGGGATAAAATACAATTCTTAAACACAAAAAGTGAATTCCAATTAATTTATAGAGCAAACACTTAAAGTAAAGCAATAAGGCATTTAGGAGATAATACAGAAAACTACCTTAAGAGTTGGGGTTGGAAAGTTCCTAAATGGGATACAAGCTTGACTACTCCAAGAGGTACTCTAGTGACTTGATACTTGTTTCCTGTATTGCGTGCTCTGCCCTTACTAACCTGCATTTCTTTTATCTCCTTTACTTAACTTTCACTCTCTCAGTGAAGCTATTCTTGCCCACACAGGCAAAACAATGATGTGCCACTCACACAGCTTGTCTTCTTTCCTGCTTTGTTTTTCCCCTGGCACTCCATACCATTTAGTACAGTGAAGCTCCCCTGAGGGCAGAAATTTTTGCCTTTTAATTTTAATGCTATATTCTCAGTAGTCATAGGCAAAGAGGGAATGCTAAATGTGTATAAATAAGTTTCCTTCTTCTATTCTTTTTCCTACTCTTATCATTTCTTCCTTAGGCACCCACTGCTCAAACAAAAACGTGTCACATTAGATGATTCTCTCACCTGCAATTCACACTCAGGTAGGTGTGTTTGAATCTATATCCAATGACACTCTCCCTAATTCAGGATACTGTCTTTGCTAACTCAAGCAACTGCAGTCACCTTTTTACTGATTTCATTTCATTCCCCCACCTCCACCCCTCGCCCCTTTGACATGATTGAGCTCTTTGCTGCAGCTTGAATGGTATATCTTAACACTAATTAAGGAACCACCTTTATTTCAATGTTACCCATTGTCCTCAAGTTGAAATGCAAGTTCTTTAATGATTCCCCAAACCTTCATTTCTTCATTGTCCAGCCTCATCGCTTTGCCCATACCTTAAAGTTCCCTACCTCCCCACTCTTCCCCAGCTCCTCTATATTTTTTCTCACACCCTTATCTTGACACTTGGATCATTTCTGCTCTCCTTTCAGGTCTGGACTTGAATATTTCTTCCAGGAAGGCTTTCGCTCCCCTTGAGACCTTTGTTGGGTTTTTCTCTGTTTCCTTAATAGGCTCCTATAGTGGATGTGTTCCTTCCATAAACTATCAAATGGCATTTGATTGCTTGTGTGTGTGTTACACATCAAATGTAAAATGTTGGTGGTCTGGACCATGACAGCTGTGGCCTTGATTCAAGTAGGAAGCCCAATGTTCTTCAAATTCTTACAATACGGTATTTAGATGACTAGCAAATGTGTGTTAATAAATAATGGCGGGTCTCCTTCATAGAAGACTCTGAATTTGCAATGGAGAGAATCAGTTGATCAAAGTGCAAATTTGTTTCTACAAATGGTCATAGTATATGCATCTGTGTGAACATATGCAATCAGTAGGGTCATAAGCATTTTCTAGAAATCACTTTCAATTTTAAAGTTAGAATTCTTATGATTATTACTAAAAGAACAACTTTGCAACAAATTGATAGTACTACTACCCTCTATATTTTCTCAGTCATATCATTACTTTCAACATCTGATAATTAGATAGAGATGCAGGAAAAAAAAATGTTAAGATTAGGAAGCTTCCATTTCAAAACAATTCAGATTTTTCTCTTCTTGGAAAACTTATTTTGAATTTTTGCAAAAAATTAAGTTATTTGAAATATATTGCATATTGACATATGCAAACAATATCTAAATATGAAATCATGTTTTTATTTCCAATTATTACTAACATTGTAATAGAAAATCTTCAACTACATGCGAAGAGACCACCCCAAAATATGTAGGTAAACAACTTTCAGCATTTTTTATTCTTTCTTCTGATTTGCTACTCCATAAAATGTGAGAAGAAATTGACTCAATGTAATTCATAAGTGTAGTTAAAATGGAGTAAAAATCGAGGCCCTTTCCAAAAGCATATGCTTCCTATAAAGTGGTGTATAGAAATATAAATCAAATATGGCAGTAAAATTAAAGACAAGCATGATTCTGTATATTCTTGAATGTAGAACAAAACTGTCTATATTCAGTGCTTACTCTATGGAGTTGGTGTTTCTTAACATCTGACTGTAGCAGGCCTTATTTGATAACAATCCTGACAATCACTGGAGGATGCAGTGAAAAGGGTACACTTAGGCACATATGGTGGGGACTGCCCCCTATTCAGAGCTTCTGGAAATTGATATGCTCCCAGATTGACAAAATTGCAGGGTGTGGTCTTCCTCTGGACTCCAGGGAGTTTCCTCAGGGGGACCCTGGCACTAGGACATATGTGTCAGGACACTTGTAGTGGCAAGTTGAATGGACGAGAGTGATACAAGTTGTCCGACGGTCACAAATGCGAGATATTCCTCATCTTTCAAGAGGTGAGGACTATCCTGCTTTCAGAAACATTAGCAGATCATGTTAGTATAAATAGTCCCCTAAGAGCTCTGGCATCCCCAGAATCAGATCCTTAGTGACCAACACTGGTCAAAACCATGTTTTACTCCTACCGATGACTCTAAACTATATGTGACATCCAAAAAGAGAAAAAAAAAAAAAAAACCTTAAAAAGTAGTGTTTAAGGGAGGTGGGTTCAGTGTTCACATTACATTCAAGAGGAAATATTGAAGGAAAAATAGTGCCATCCCAGGTCCTGAAGGATAAGTTTTACTGTTTCTATAGAAAACTTGCACTTATTTTGGCAACCAAGCAGTGTTAAATTTAAAAGAAAGTTATATATGTTTTTATACATATATATGCATGATTCATACATTACACATAAAACAAGGAAACTCCACATAACTTCAAATGTTTTTATTGTTACAAAATGCTGTGGGAATGGCAGTACTTCCAGAGTTTCCTTATTCCCAGCAGAAAGGGGTAATAGACGTAGTAACAGAGCCAGAAAAGGCAAATGCCAAGCCAACCAACCAACAAAAATGTAACTAAGGGGAATTGCTATCCAAACCGTAGGATATGGGTAATCCTGCCTGTCAGCTAAGCTTGACTTTGACAACCCAATAAAAAAGTGGACAACATTTTTTAAGCTGTCTCCTCCTACCTCAATGACAAGAACCTTAGGACATTTCATTGTAAATATATATGTATATATTCATAATTCATATTCATATTTATGTATGCATATAGAGATAGACACATATATATTTATATAGATAGATATTCACACACAAACCCACATAAATATATATATATATATATATATATATACATATATACACACATATATACATATATATTTTTAAATATAGAATCTCACTGTTTTGAATTTACAAAATATTAAAATTCATTTTTCTCAGAATTGTTGGAACATAAGCTACTCTGATTAAGTAAATGCTATATTTGGCTTAACTGAGATTTATTATATATAATGTGTGATATATCCAATTTCAAAGACTGTGAATATGGTAAATAAACACAATGCATTCATATCCCAAAAATCCTTTAATCATCTTCTTTGGATGATTTATGAGATGCTTAAATGTCACTAAATCTAAATTATTAGACTAATATTTTAAATACTTTGCTATTTTAAATTAAAGTGTTATTAACAAATGTTAAGTCAGAATGCTACTTTGAGCTTAAAATTCTAACAAATAAAATGAGACCATTGTATTACTTGAAGGATGGTTGTATTATTTATCTTAATATTTGAAATGATCCATATACAGATTTTTAGTTGTTCAGTTAAGTGAGCACTGAACCACAAATTGTCCAAATTCCAATGCTTAACATTCTAATTTTTCTCCCAGCTTTGGACTGTTGTCTCTTTTTTACAGTATACAACATGCATTAGATGTACAATTGTCTCCATTTTACAAATAAAAAAAACTCAGTTTAAGGATTTCATGTAATATAAAAGAATCTACATACACAAAGATAAAAGCACTAGACTCCTATTATAACTGACTGAAAAGACATTTTTCTTCTGATTCTGTAAAACAGATCAATAAACAATTTTATACTAATTTAGAAGTTTAAAATTAAAAAATAATGTACTGCCAAGTTTAGATAAATTGGATTTTTCTAAGTAGTCATGAAATATTTCTGGAAAAGGGACATTTCCAAAGATTTTGCATTCCCAGCAGGCCTGGGCAAGGGCCCAAGCAACAGAGCTGAGACACCCTAATCAAGGGTTGTAGCATGAGGTAGGATTCGAACCAAGGTCTCTGGCTCCAGAGTTTGTACTTGTAAACACTGCAATGATTCTACTACTACTCAGTTTTGCCAAGGAGTAGAAATGGTGTTGAAGCAACTGGTAAAACATTCTTTACACTAGTGATTAAACTTGTATTTGTGAACTTCTCTGCACTGCAAAATCTATGTTCCTGTCATACCACAGGCTGCTGGCTGGTGTTTCACAGGCATAAGCTTTATCAAGATGTTTTTATTCCATTCAATAAGGATTGATCTAGACTGATGAGAAAAAAATTATATAGCAGTAATAATCTACTAACACAATCAAATAAAGTCTTGATATACTGTGATACTTCTATAAATAAAACTGTCCTATATAATTTGTTCAAAATAATTTTTAAAGAAGTATATTTTTATTAATTGAATAATCACTCCAATCCACATTAATAGAAAAATGAGTTATAATTACAATATTAATTGGTTGAGTATATGTGTTAATTGTAAAGTTCTTTTGAGTAGTTTATTCTTTTCCTTAGAAATCCAATTCCCTAAAATTATGAGGAGTTTTTTCTACACAGGTACTTTTAGCTTGCTTTATTATGAATTACTGTGAGTCTCACATAACAAGAACTCAACTAGCATTTTCTTTTAGTTACCTTATTATAAACATGCATATAATACAGACTGAGAAGCACTTGCAATTCTTTGTGTTAAAAGAAACTCAATCAAATATAGTATAATGATGCCCCTGGATGATTATAATGAAGTAATAAGTGACCTTAGCTGTGTACTAAACTGTGACATCTTGAATTCATTTGCCAATATAAACTACAATTACCAAATCACTTGGTGGTTTAGAAAATCAAACCATATTCTCTCCAGCTATTCTTCTGGCTTGGCATTACCTTCTAAATTTCAGGCTTATCCAGGTCTGCTGTGATGTGGCAACTGCCTACATTTATTGACAAGCAAATATTTTCTGATCTGTTGCCACAAAGAAAGATCTCCCAAACTGGGAGGCCAGATTAAAAATTGAAATCCTGTCAAATGTCCAATTCTCAGCATGACTTATTATTTCGTATTGTCATTTTATGTACCCACAGAGTTAAGTCTTGTTAAATTTAGCACATTTAAAAGAATACTAAATCATAGGTTTAAAACTAATGGGGCTGAACAGACATTTATTTATCCTGCAAAGCAGGCCAATAAACAATTTTATGCTTCCAAATGCTAATTTGGAAGTTTGAACGTCAAAGAATGTACTGCTAATTTTAAGTAAAATGGATTACTTTGAGTAGATAGAAAAACAAGTATATACACATTGAAAAAGTAGTCCTGCAAGATCCATCTGATGCCCATTTTAACTAAAGAGAAATAACAGAAAACACCAAGCTTCAGTTCTTTAGTTGGCACTTCAGACCAGAGTCTTAGAAAGGGTAAGAAAAAAAGACATAATATTGTCCTTGTTGCCTCTGTTCCCTAAGTCTGGAACAAAAGCCTTCTCTGAAAACATCAGCCTGAGTAGTCATCCAAGAGTCTCTTGTAACTCACCTGATAGTGGACTCACCTACTTGTTTACACCTAAATTTGGTCTTTTCTAGTATTCGTTTCAGTTATTAATGTACTAAGTTTTGTTTTTTTGTTTGTTTTAAAGATGGTAATCATCGATTCCCTAAAATGGAGTTCTCTGTATCTGTAGAATTTACCAAGTCGGGAACATTTTCAGTCTTCATAAGGCAAGCTTTAATTTACAATCACTGTGAAACCTCATGATATACTAAAATAGAACATTGTCAAAAGTACCCAACTATTGGGAAAAGATGCTAATGTGATGACATTTCTAATTTTAGTTGATCCCTGTATTTCAGTCCTATAGCACCTTTCTTCTAAAGAGATCAGGATGCTTTATATTTAGAGAAAGACACAAATGCAAATCATAGTGAAAATTCCCCCAGAATTATGTTGAAAATAGGGTTGTAGAAGGGGCGAAGAACATCAGGGAAAAAAATGAATAGATAGATAGACAGACAGATGGAGCAATAGAATACATGCAGGTCCTAGCAATTTGTCTGACTTGTTTTCTGTTTAAACTCTAAAGTTTCTTAAATTTAACGGAGAGGACAGACCATAGGAGCTGTCCAAGGTATAGCTTCACGTTTGGTTCAATATAAAAGTCTTGACCTAGCACTAAAATTTGACCATTTCTATCATTCTTCCGAATCTTTAGGACTTAATTTATAATTTTCCTTGAAAAATTATAAAACTTCTAGGCTTGTCTTATGAATTCTATTTGTACATGTGATTTAGTGCCTGATGACAATGGAAAGGAGGGGCACTCTGAGAGCACTTTGAAACTATTATATGCATCTTCAGGATGTCTTTACTTGATGTTTCTCAGGCATAAGCTTTATCAAAATGTTTTTATACCAATAAGGATAAGTTTTGTGATACCAAAAGAAACCAATGAAAAACTTACAATTCTAAAAGAAACACAATTTCCGTGGTCACTTATCCACTACTATCCACATAAAAATGTGGAATCTGGATTAAGATGGCCTATGTTCACATCATAGCATATCAACCTCCACTGAATTACCTTGAGCAAGTTATTTAACTTCTCTGTACCTCAGGTTCCTCCTGTGATTAATTGGGCATAAAATACTTCTTAGATTCATGGGAAGGTTAAGTGACATATACAAATAAATCAATAAGTTTATCTACTTAATGTATGGAAGACACTATTTTATTCAATCTACTAATTGCCAGTGGAGGAATGTCTGGGTTTATTGTCTGTTGAAAACCCTCCATCTCCTGATTCCAGAAGTCAACAGCTCATCTTTGGGAACCATGACTCTGTAGGGGCTTGTTGGGGTAAACTATGACACAAGTGAGCATTTGTAGGGATGTTTTGAGATATAGTGAAAGGAGGCAAGCTGTTTGTTATGATTTGGATGTGAGATGTCCCTAAAAGCTCATGTGTGAGACAATGCAAGACGGTTTAAAGGAGAAATGATTGGGTTATGACAGCCTTTACCCAATCAGTAAGTTAGTACCCTGATAGGGATTAACTGAATGGTAACTTTAGGCTGGTAGGATGTGGCTGGAGGAGTTTGGTCTTTGGGGCCTTTGGGATATATATTTTGTATCTAATGAATGGAGTCTTTCTGCTTTCTGATCGTTATGTGAACCACTTCCCTCCACCATACTCTTCTGTTATGATGTTCTGCCTCACCTCCAGCTCTGAGGAATAGACATGGCTGTCTATGGACTGAGACCTCTAAAAGAGCAAGCCTCCAAACAAACTTTCCCTCCTAACATTGTTCTTGCCAGGTCTTTTGGTCACAGCAATGAAAAGCTGAATAAAATACCCTTCTATTAAAGAGGCCTTGATTAATGCAAAGGCAATTTGTCTAACATTAACCTACAGAGGTTAGTGAGCAAATAAAGAAGTAAATATGGGACCTAGGGTGTAGCTGGGTTTTATTTCAGCACCACAAAATGACAGGAAGCGAGAAAGGAAAGAAGGCAGGCAGGCCAGCAGTGCTCCTTTGTATCTTCTCCTCAGCAACTTTTTGCAGTACTCAGGAATGAGGCACTGGTTCATCTGACCATCACAAAACAGAAGCTGACTTGTATAATGCTTCCTCAGAGGATCTTTCATTCTTTCTTTCTTTCTTTTTTTTCCTTTTACAGAAGTTTGCTCAGAGAAGCCCATATTTTAAATATTGTGAATTATAACATTTTAATACTTCAGGATAACTAGAAAACTCTCTATCAAAGCTCCTTTAAAGAACTGGGTAGCATTACAAGGGGCCACTGGAGAACTCTATGTCTCTGCTCCCTCCTCTCTCTCTGTGAGGCAAAACGGAGAACACTGAGCTATGCATTAGGTCTTGATGCCCTGCAGATGCAATAGAAGGTGTTAGAATCCAGGCTTTGGTCTTAGGCACAGTCAATCTTCTATTTTTAATTCTCATTAATGAACTAAATAATTCGACATTAAGATTTACTTTATCCAAGACTTAAGTATTTTAAAAGTGAGAAGAGGGCCTGAGTTTGATTTGTAGAATTTGCTCCACACGGAGCTGTTTAATTTTTTTTTCTAATAGGCTAAGGGCAATATGAATGTTCATGTATCCACTAACCTTCCACAATCCTTAGTTTTAGGAGTAACAGCAATGCTTAAGTCATATTTTTGGAAAATACAAATGTCTGATATGTATACTATTTGGTCAGGTGCTATGATTTCTGGATTATTTGAGCTCTTAGTTTAGGTTTTTCTATACAATTCCATTATAGTCTCATCTTGAAGACCTTTTCAAGATTAAATAAATATTCCCAATCCTTTAATGGCCACTGTCAGTCTGGCTGCCCTCCCAGGTGCAGAGTCAGCACATTGAGACCCTGCACTTTTCTTCATTGATTGATAAGTGATACCACTTTCCTGGGTTCATAGGCAGAAACACAGGAACAGACATCCTGGCTACGCCATGGAGCTTAACATACACACTACTGAAATTAGAGTTGCTTTTCAAAGTGGAATAGCACCCCTAACACTTTATAAAAAAAAAACTATAAAAAATTTTTACATAAATAGCAGTTTTAAAGGAACAATCAAATTTTTCTATGATTGATTCTAGCAGCTTTTACTCAATCATTCATTGATTCATACATTTAGTCAATACACCAATGTTCATCAGGCCACGGGCTATGTGGAAACTCTAGCACTTATGAAAGTGAACCAAGCAGAGTGTCCGGAGTACCAGAGCTGGACACTCAGAGAACAGAATGGTATGTACCCTAAGTGACAGGAGATGAGATGAGAAAGACACGTGGAGGTGGGTTCTGCACTTTCTATTCCAAAACTACAGAACCACCAGAGAATTGTAAACTTACAAATGATAGATCTACCTTTCATGTTTTTCAGGCAATAACTCTGGGGGTTCTATGAAGAGTGGACTGGAGTAGAGAGTGAGGCTAGGGAGAGTGGATCCTTTAGTGTTAAATGAGATCAAATAAAATAATGACACATGTAAAATAAGGTATTATCACATGTTGAATATTTTAAAGACAAGTCATATGGCTACTTATAAATAGATTTACCACTAAATAGAAATGAATGAAAATATAAAATAGTTGAGTTTATCTGTTTTACTTTAATTTTACTGGCTCATACTGAAAGGTGATTTGCTTTTGCCTTCTCTGTAATCTTCATATTCACTTAATCCCAAGCATCCAACAATTGAATTTCTGTGTACACCATTATAAGTTTCAACTATTCCAGGAATTGCCTAAGATCACAGGTACTTTATAGACCTTTCCCATATCTTCCTGTAAAATTCCATATTGTTGATTATTTCCTCTTCTGAAATTCTGTTTTCCTTTGGCTTCCAAGTCATGATTCTTTCAAGGTTATCTTCATGCATCTCTGACCACATTCCTTGATGTTCTGTGCCGCTTTCTCCTCTTTCTCCTCAAGGGATAATTTTCTCATTGGTCTGTACTTATGTTCTAACCCCTTCTCAGTACAATAAGCCATCTCATTCATTTTCCTATTGTTAATAACACTTCTCTGGGGCATAAGGAGTAGCTCAGTGGCACTTGCCTAGCATGCATGAGGATCTGGATTTGATCCCCAGGACTGTGAAACAAAACAAAACAAAACAAAAACCTATCTGCTGATTACTCCAATCAGAAATTTGGTCAACAATTTTCATTGTATAAGTCTTTCACCTCTTTTGTTAGGTTGATTCCCAAGTATTTTATTTTTTTGGAGGATATTGTGAATGGAGTAGTTGTCCTCATTTCCATTTCAGAGGATTTGTCGCTGATATACAGGAATGCATTTGATTTATGTGTGTTGATCTTATATCCTGCCACTTTGCTGAATTCATTTATTAGATCTAATAGTTTCTTTGTAGACCCTTTTGGGTCTGCTAGGTAAAGGATCATGTCATCTGCAAATACAATGAAAATTACAGAACCCTAAAGAAAGATATAGAAGAAGATCTTAGAAGATAGAATAATATACCCTGTTCATGGATAGGCCGAACTAACATCATCAAAATGGCGTTATTACCAAAAGTTCTCTATAAGTTCAATGCAATGCCAATAAAAATCCCAACAGCATTTCTTGTAGAAATAGATAAAACAATCATGAAGTTCATATGGAATAACAAAAGACCCAGAATAGCAAAAACAATGCTAGCAGGAAGTGTGAATCAGGTGGAATAGCGATACCAGACTTCAAACTATACTACAGAGCAATAGTAACAAAAACAGCATGGTACTGGTACCAAAACAGGCGGGTGGACCAATGGTACAGAATAGAGGACACAGAAACCAATCCATAAAACTACAACTATCTTATATTTGATAAAGGGGCTAAAAGCATGCAATGAAGGAAAGATAGCATCTTCAACAAATGGTGCTGGGAAAACTGGAAATCCATTTGCATCAAAATGAAACTGAATCTCTTTCTCTTGCCATGCACAAAAGTTAACTCAAAATGGATCAAGGAGCTTGATATCAAAACAGAGACACAGCGTCTGATAGAAGAAAAAGTTGGCTACAATCTACATACCGTGGGGTTGGGCTCCAAATTCCTCAATAGGACACCCATAGCGCAAGAGTTAACAACTAGAATTAACAAATGGGACTTACTCAAACTAAAAAGTTTTTTTCTCAGCAAAAGAAACAATAAGAGAGATAAACAGGGAGCCTACATCCTGGGAACAAATCTTTACTCCTCACACTTCAGATAGAGCCCTAATATCCAGAGTATACAAGGAACTCAAAAAATTAGACAAAAAGACAACAAATAACCCAATCAACAAATGGGCCAAGGACCTGAACAGACACTTCTCAGAGGAGGACATACAATCAATCAATAAGTACATGAAAAAATGCTCAACATTGCTAGCAGTCAGAGAAATGCAAATCAAAACCACCCTAAGATACCATCTCACTCCAGTAAGAATGGCAGCCATTATGAAGTCAAATAACAACAAGTGTTGGCGAGGATGTGGGGAAAAGGGTAAGCTGGTTCATTGTTGGTGGGACTGCAAATTGGTGCAGCCAATTTGGAAAGCAGTATGGAGATTTCTTGGAAATCTGGGAATGGAACCACCATTTGACCCAGCTATTCACCTTCTCTGTCTATTCCCCAAAGACCTAATAAGAGCATGCTACAGGGACACTGCTACATCGATGTTCATAGCAGCACAATTCACGATAGCAAGATTGTGGAACCAACCTAGATGCCCTTCAATAGATGAATGGATAAAAAAAATGTGGCATTTATACACAACGGAGTATTACTCTGCATTAAGAAACGACAAGATCATAGAATTCGGAGGGAAATGGATGGCATTAGAGCAGATTATGCTAAGTGAAGCTAGCCAATCCTTAAAAAACAAATGCCAAATGACTTCTTTGATATAAGGGAAGTAACTAAGGACAGAGTAGGGACGAAGAACAGGAGAAGAAGATCAACATTAATAGAGATAAGAGGGGGGAGGGAAAGGGAGAGAGAAGGGAAATTGCATGGAAAGGGATGGTGATCCTCAGGGTTATACAAAATTACATACAAGAGGAAGTGAGGGGTAAGGAAAGAATAATACAAGTGGAAGAAGTGTTTTACAGTAAAGGGGGTTGAGAGAGAAGAGGGGAGGGGAGGGGAGGGGAGGGGGATAGTAGAGAATAGGATAGAGAGCAGAATTCATCAGACACTAGAATGGCAATATGTAAATCAATGGAAATGTAATTGATGTAACTGATGTGATTCAGCAATCTGTATACGGGGTAAAAATGGGAGTTCATAACCCTTTTGAATCAAACTGTGAAATATATCAAAATAGATGTAATGTTTTGAACTACCAACAATAAAAAAAAAAGAAATTTGGTCAACAAACATTCTCTAAGCACCTCCCGTGTGCCAGGCTCTACACAACTTGCTTGGGTTATGCCATAAATAAATCTATTCTCCTTCTTCAAAGAGAAAATTACCATTCAGTTCAAAGAGAAACATGAGAATTTCATAGCAGCATCTTATGGAATAACAAAGAAAAATTATAAACATGCATATTTGGGGGTTAAGGATGAATAGAAGTTAGGTAGGTCAAGGGATACAGTCCTACCAGAGGGGACATGGAAATAATCCTCTATTCCTTGAATTTCATTCTCTATCAGGAGTTCAAGATAGAAAAGTGCCAAACAATGAGATTGAAAAAGGGCAGGGTCCAGGTGGAGGAGGCATTGGATGAGAGGTTAAAGGGCTCAGATTTTATTTTATAAGGATGAGGATCCAGCAAAATGCTGATCATTCCAGTAAGATATGTGAAGGTGTGGCTAAAAAGAGTAAATTCCAGAATCAGAGATTAATTAGGACACTTGGCAACTAAGGTGGGGGGAGACCATAAAACACTGACATTGTAGATCAGAGGGAGCAGGATGGAGAAGGAAGAGTATGAGAGGCAAAGTCAACACCATCAGAGGTTGATTTAATGAGACATGATATTGAGGGACTCATCTGGGCTGTCTGCTGAATCTCATTAATCGTCATGATGCCATCAATAGAGGAGTGAAAGTTTGTCACATCACTGGGGAAGGGAATAGGAAAGACAATGAGTTCAGTTTGGAGAATTGTCCATTTTAGGAACTGGTAAGAAACCCAGAAAGACATTTCAGCTGTTTAGTTCTCTGAGTCTGGAAATTTTAGAAAAGTCTGCTGTGGACAGAATTTACAGTGTTTCCTCTTGGTAGTGTATGTTTGTTCAACATATCCTTTCTTAAAACCTCATGAAATATGCATTATCTTATGACCATTTTGCAATAACTTTCAAAAAAAGGCACTTATTGGTACCATTGGAAGCAATACTTAAAACCCTGGTCCTGGCACTCATGTTCTTAACTGCAGTACCATACTGCTTCTCCCATATTTGTATCAAATGAGCTCATGAAAGGAAATGAGGTCAGTCAGGGAGAGTGTGAAGCAAAGACTGACCCTTGGGTAATAGTACCCCTGTACATATAGAGAGTCTAGGAGGAAGTCTGAGATAAGACAGAGGGGTCAAAAGGCCTCAAGGAGCCAGGAATGCAGAGTCACAAAAGGTAGTACATGGACACATGTTTTCCAAGGGAGGCAGCAATGATACCAAATCTATATGGTTCTAGGTCCATCCTGTATCATCAGTTCCAAGTATACCATAAAGTCTCCATAGGATCTTTCTCCTGAATACTCCTCAGACATCTCAAACTCATCCTGTCTCTAGACATTGCATAATTGCATCCTATGTTGTGGATGCAACTCCATTCAATTGACATTTGGGGTTAGATCATGCTTTTTTCATATGACTATCCTGTGTATTATAGGATATTTACCAATCATCTCAGCCTTTACTCAGTACATACTAATACAGCCCATCCCCCTACTGTGTTTACTATGATTTGTTCTCTCTGAAACTCATGTTGGAATTTAATTCCCATTGTGAGGTATTAGGAGGACGAAAACTTAATCCATATGCAATGTTTGGGGCTGGGGAGGGGGGTGCGGAGCTTTGGGAAGTGATTATGTTTAGCTAAAATAATCAGAATGGGGTCTCTGTGATTAAATCTTGGTGGCCTTGACAAAGAGGGAGAGAGACCAGGACATGTTCACATGCATCCTTGAGATGCCTTGTGCTGTCTCAGGACTCTGCCAGCAGGAAAGCCACTGCCAGAAGCAAGTCCCTTGGCCTTGGACCAGAACATGAGCCAAAACAAACTTCTTTTCTTTATAAAATGCCCAGTCTGTGCTATTATGTTACTAGCAAGAGAAAATGAACTAATGCACCTTCAGTTGTAAAATCCCTAAATGTATACAATAGTGATAAATATTTCCAATTGAGAATGATTGATTATTCCAGATAAGTTGTGATTCTCTTTAAAATATTCTTGTGTCATACTCTTCTCCAGAGTAGACTTCTCCCCACTTTTCTTTTTTTTTAAATATTTATTTATTTTTTACACCTGGTTATTTCTACAAATTTGTTTTCCATACTAGACTCTTGCAAGTTCTTTAATGCCTGGCACATAAAAGTTCTTTAGTAACATTTGTATAAATGAATAAACACAAGAAAAAAAATCCCAAAAAATAATAACATTTTCTATTAAAGTTTTGCTGTTAGAGATTATCTTCTGAAAAACCAAGAAGGCATTTTTGACTGATTCTTTCTTGTGTTATTTATTTTTATTATATATTTTGTTTTTTTGCATCATTTTGTGTCAATACCAGTAACTATCAAAATAACCAATTATTTTCATATTTAACAAAATATGTATAAGTATCAATTTTTAATATTTAAAATATGTGCAGGAGGCCAGGAGTAATGGCACATGCCTGTAATCACCGTGTCTTGGGAGGCTGAGGCAGGAGGATTATAAGTTCAAAGCCAGCCTCAGCAACTTAGAGAGGCCCTAAGCAACTCTGCAAGACCCTGTCACTAAATACAATATTTAGAAGTCTGGGGATGTGGCTCAGTGATAAAGCACCCCTGGGTTCAATCCCTGGTACAGAAAAAAAAAATGTACAGGATTTTGATGTGATATTTTGGTGCTCTTAGCAATGTAATAATGTTCTTCATTTACATGTCACCTTTTATCAGGGAAACACAAACCTATTTCAACTGGTTAATCACTGCAGATTTTAGTGAGGAAGGTAAATAAGGTTATTAGCATTTAGCAGTTGAAGAAATAAGATTATTTTTTCCTAGAAAATTCCTAACAGTCCTCAGTTCATCACTGGTTATTTATGCCTGTCACTGAACTTGCTCTCAAGATGCAAAGTTGTTGAAAATACTAGCTGTAATAACTAAGCCTGGCGAGCTAGGTTTCAACTTCATGTAACACATGGAAAAGAACCACATGTGAAACCGGTTTTGAGAGATTTTTGTTAAGTCTCAAAATCATCCTGAGCTAATGTAAGAATTTCTCCTTCTTATCAGTATCCATACTTTATGCCTACCAGCATCACAGGATTCCATTAGAATTTGAGGGAAAGGTAGGAGAATTCCAAATGCTCTTAAAAAAAAGTTTGTTTTTCCTGTGTGTGTGTGTGCGCACACATACTTAAACAAACAAAAGGAAATATTTTTTAATTAATAAGACACTTGACTTCTTTATAATTGCTTTTGCAGTTTTTGTATGGGAGCATCAGTCCACAAGTAGAAGACTACAGTTGTAGCTTTGAGTTATATGTCTTAAATTATAAAATTCTCAACAAATAATAAAGTTAAGGCTAGAGTAAGATTGCTAGTTAATGGAAATCCAGGAGTAAATAGCACCTGGCATGTACTCTATACTGTGTAAATTGCAGATAAATTTTTGGCTCATCTTTGTTAGAAGACAGGGCAATGAAGTTGTCCATCAAATTAACAAAATGTTTTAAGAGCAAAACCCTCTCGTTGTGAAGAAAACCACTAGAAATATTTTTAAGGACAATAATTTTTTATCATGACTTTAGAATAGGAATATACTCTAACCTAGAAATTCTCCTACTTACTTGTGACAGAAAGATGAAATTTTTTCCCTTAGAAACAAAATCATCAGTATGTAGGGAACTGAAAACACTGAGGCTTATCACAACATTTTATTTTATAATAGCCAAAAATTAAAAATGATCTGTATGGTCAACCATGTGGGAATAGCTGAATAAATCATGTTGTGTATATAATATTATACAGTTATTAAAAAGAACAAGTGAATAAATTAGGGCCTAATCTGAAATGTGTACTAATCTGAAATGTGTTCATGTTTTCTTATTAAAGGCAAAAATAAAAATTGTGGACCAATGTCTATATGTGAGTCCATCCTGTTAAAAAAGGAAAGAAAAAAAGAAAAAGAATACAACCATATGTATAAACACATGCATATACACATAAATTCATATTTGCATGAATTTATAAAGAAGGGTATATGGAAGAAATCATAACTATCTCTACTTTGTTCTGTTTTATTCATTATTATTGTTTGGTACTGGGTATTGAACCATTGGTTCTTATTTTGTTGTAGTTATAGTGCTAGGAATTGAACCCATGGCCTCCTTCCTGTCAGGAAAGCGCTCTACCACTGAACCATGTCCCAAGCCCCTTGAATCCAGGGGTTCTTTACCACTAAGTTACATTCTAAGGTGCCCCCGCCACCACCATTTTTTTCCTTCTGTTTTTGAGACAGAGTCTTGCTAAGTTGCTGAGTTTGGCCTGGAACTTACAATCCTCCTGCCTCAGGCTCCAGAGTTACTGAAATTAGAGGCATTCCCCTCCTTGCCCAAGTATTTCTACTTTTATTGGAAGGGAGAGAGATAACTTTAAAGGGGAAAGGTTGGAGAAGGTAAAGGAGTTGTTTTTAGGAGAATAATTAGTCACTTGACATTACAATAAGTCAATACTATTTTCAAAATTTGAGAAAATCCACTTTAAAAGTTTTTTGGTTTTGTTTTTGTTTAAAAAAAAAAAAAACAAAACACTGGCATCTCTGAGATCAGCTAATGAGAAAAAAGGACTAAAAATTAGTATGAAAGAAATTCATAAACAGTAAAAAATAAAAATTCAATCACAGGTCAGTGGTACCTGCATTGATGAGACAGGAGGAAGTCTGTCAGCTTTTACAACAGCATATCAAGACAATGTAAAAAAGAACCAAGACTCTGAATGCTTAACCTAGCTTAGATTGATCTTTTCTAATGTTCTTTGACCAAATTTGTTTTCAGTGAAAGAACTGGCTATTTAGATAAAATTAATAAAGAAAATAATTGTGAAGTATTACAGGGCTTGATTTTATGGTTTATTTTTAATAGAGTTTCAAAATGTAGGAAGCTAAAGAAAATGGTCAGGGAAAGTTCCCTGGAGGGAGGAGATCAATGGTGGTATAGACAGACTAGAGGGAGAAGGTCCAGAGAGCAGAGCATCACAGATATGGGTACTGAGACCAGTTATCAGTGACCAGGACAACAGGAAGTGAAAGGAGTGAATCAGCTG
Source organism: Urocitellus parryii (assembly GCF_045843805.1). Lineage (NCBI taxonomy): Eukaryota > Metazoa > Chordata > Mammalia > Rodentia > Sciuridae > Urocitellus > Urocitellus parryii. Next base: position 41,703,465 of record NC_135536.1, read on the forward strand.
GATGAACACTGAGAAAAAGAAGATAACTGCCAAGGAACACAGGGAAATACATTAGGAGAAGGAAGGAAGAGGCAGATATCAAGATTAAAATGAGCCTTGAATGCCAGGTACAGCAGTTGAGGCTTGATGGAAAAGAAAATTGGGAGCCTCTGATGATTTTTGAGAAGAGAAACAAAGGTGGAAGGAAAAGTTGTCTGGTGTTCATACTGGAGGAGGGCAGCTGTGGAGTAAGCTGCCACATGCTGAGATATATAACAAGACAACCATATTTAAGCCCCTCAGGAATCGCCTGCCTATGTCTTTGTATTCCTAGAGCTTAGAGCTTAGTAGTACTATACATAGAGAAAGACACAACAGATGCATACTAATGAGGAAATTACACACACACACACACACAGAAGAAATGACAAGCATTTTTAAGGGATAGATGATAGAGCTTTATTCATGGATAAAAGGAGTGATGCAAAGATTCTAACCAAATATGACACAAAGGTTTTATTCCAAAATAACAGGGATGCCCATAAACAAAATAAGGAGAAGATGTAAAGAAAGTAAGTTTTGGAAACACAATTAATTTCTATTTTATAAGTCAAAATGTTTCTAAACAGCCATTTTGTTCAATATCACTAGTGAAACACCTTCACGTCTTCATTTGAACTTTTTTAAAAAAAATTTTATTTGTTCTTTTTAGTGAAATATGACAGTAGAATGTATTTTGACATATCATACACATGTAAAGCATAACTTTCCATTTTTGTGGTTGGAAATGATGTGGAGTTACACAATTGTATACTCATATATGACTACAGGAAAGTTAAATCTGATTTTTATTGTCTTTTGCATTCCCAACACCCCTCCCCCATTCCCCCTTGTACAATCCAGTGATGCTCCACTACTCCCTCCCCAGTGGCTATTATGAGTTAGTATCCACATGTCAGGGAGAACATTTGGCTTTTGGTTTTTTGAGACTGGCTTATTTCACTTGACAGTCTTTAATTCCATTAATTTACTGGCAAATACCATAATTTCATTCTTCTTTATGGCTGAGTAATGCTCATTATGTATATATACCACAGTTTCTTTATCCATTCATCTGTTGAAGGGCATTCAGGTTGGTTCCATAGCTTAGATATCATGAAACAAACTGCTATAAACATTGATGTGACCACATAACTATAGTATACTGATTTTAAGTCCTTTTGGTATATGCTGTGGAGTGGGATAACTGGGCCAAATGGTGGTTCTATTCCAAGTTTTCTGAGGAATCTCTATAATGCTTTCCAGAGTAGTTGTATCAATTTGCAGTCCCACCAGCAATACATGAGTGTACCTTTTTCCCCACTTCTTCACCAACATTTACTGTTACTCATATTCTTGAAAATTGCCATTCTGACTAGAGTGAGATGGAATCAGTGTAGTTTTAATTTGCATTTATCTAATTGCTAGTGATGTTGAACATTTTTTCATACATTTGTTGACTAACTGTATTTTTTTCTTCTGTGAAGTGTCTGTTCAGTTCCTTAGCCCATTTATTGATTGGGTTGTTTGGTTTCTTGGTGCTAAGTTTTTGGAGTTCTTTATAGATTCTAGAGATTAATTCTGTATCTGAGATGAAGGTAGCAAAGATTTTCTCCCATTCTGTAGGCTCTCCGTTCACATTCTTGATTGTTTCCTTTACTGTGAAAAATATTTTTAGTTTGATATCAATCCAATTATCAATTCTTGATTTATTTTTTGTGCTGTAGAAGTCTTTTTGAGGAATTTGGTTTGGAAGTCAACATGGTGAAGATTTGGGCCTAATTTTTCTTTTAGTAGTCACGGGGTCTCTGGTCTAATGCCTATGTCCTTGAGCCACTTTGAATTGAATTTTGTGCAGAGTGAGAGAGGGGGGCCTAATTTCTTATTTTAGATACAGATTTCAAGAAACTATCTTTCTTCCAGTGTATGTTTATGGCACCTTTGTCTAGTATGAGATAACTGTACTTATTTATGAGTGCTTGTCTTTGTGTCTTCTATTCTGTACAATTGGTCTTCATGTCTCTTGGTGCCAATCTATGCCATTTTTGTTACCATAGCTCTGTAGTATAATTTAAGTTCTCATATTGTGATGCCTTCTGCTTCACTTTCCCAAATATTTTATTTTTTGAAGATATTTTGAATGGGATAGTTTTCATAATTTTTCTTTCAGTCAATTTATCAATGATATACAGTAACATTTTTGAGTTATGGGTGTTAATTTTATATCCTGCTACTTTTCTGAATTTATGAGTTTTAGAAGTTTTCTAGTGGAGTTTTTTAGGTCTTCTAGAATCTTATGTTAGCAAACAGGGATAGTTTGAGTTCTTTTTCTATTTATAACCCTTTAACTGCTTTCTTATGTCTAATACCTGGAGACTAAATAATACACTATTGAATGAATAATGGATAGCAGAAAAAACCAGGGATGAAATTTAAAAAAATATTTAGAGGTAAATGAGAATAGCAATATATCAAAATCTCTGGGGTATTATAAACACAGTGCTAAGAGGAAAGTTTATTGCATCGAGCTCATTCACTAACAGAACAGTCAATTAATCAATAACCTAACATTACATCTCAAAGCCTTAGAAAACAGAAGGAAAAATCAACACCAAAAGCAGTAAAGGACAGGAAATAATTAAAATCAGAGCTGAAAACAATAAAATTGAAACAAAAGAAGCAATCCAAAAAAACAGCAAAACAAAAAGTTGTCTATTTGAGAAAATAAATAAAATTGATAAACCCTTAGCCAAGTTAATGAACAGAAAACACAAATTACTAAAATTTGCTATGAAAAAGAAAATATCACAACTGACACTACTGAAATATGGACAATAATCATGAACTGTTTGAAAAATTTATAATCTAATAAAAGAGAAAATCTTGACAACATCAACAAATTTCTAGAGACATATGACCTTCCCAAATTTAATCAGAAGAACATATTTAAACAGATCAATTTCAAGCAATGAAACTGAAGATGCCATCAAAAGCCTACCCACAAAGACAAGCCTAGGACCACTCGGATTCTCAGTTGAGATACATCAGACCTACAAAGAAAAAGGTAAACCAATCCTTCTCAAATTATTCCTTGAAACAAAAAAGGAAGAAACCCTTCCAAATTCATTCCATGAACCTCATCCTTATATCAAAACTGATAAAGACACATCAAGGAAAGAAAACTTCAGACCAATGTCCCTGATAAACATAGATGCAAAAATTATTAATAAAACACTGGTAAATTTCATACAGAAACATATAAAAATAGTGCATCATAATCAAGTGGAGTTCATCCTGGGGATGCAAGATTGGTTTAACATATGGGAATCAATAGACTTAAAGAGAATAATCACTGGATTATCTCAATAGATGAGAAAAGAAATTTGACAAAATACAGCATCCATTCATGTTCAAAACACTAGAAAAACTAGAGTTAGTGGGAACTCACCTCAACATTATAAAAGCTATATATGTTAAACCCAAGGCCAACATCATTCTAAATGGAGAAAAATTAAAAGCATTCCCTCTAAAAACTGGAACAAGGCAAGGATGTTGCCACTTTTATTCATTCAAACTTTAAAAACAGAGAAGATGTAGCTCTTTAAAAATAGTCAGAAAAGTTGTCAGTTACATGCAGACTTCCAAATTCCTGATCTATCAATTCAACAAGCATAAATCGAGAATGACTGTGAACCTGGGACTGTCCAGATCTTTGGAACAGAAAAATGAACAAGATGATGCTTCTGTCCTCAAGGTGCTCAGTGTCACAAGGCCTAGACTAACATCATTTGGTGATGTTTCCTTTACGTAGATATTCTCAAAAGTGCTGAGGTTCAAGGGTAACATTAGGAAACTGCTAGGCGCTGGAGGGAAGTGGAAAGAAAATCTCGAGAGAAGTTACTGTTTTAGTTGATATCGAAGGCATAGCATAAGTAGATGGGGAAGAATAAGGGGGAAGAATTTTTACAGATATGTAGTGCACACATAGTGTCACCTGCTAGCAGCATTTTCTACCAAAGGATACTTCTGCATGCCTACTTCTCCAGATTTCCTGCCCCTTTTGGAACCATCTGACACAAGGTGGACAAAAAATTTTCCCAGGCATTTGAATTTTAATTATCATGAGTGAAACATGTCAAATTTGAAATCTATAGTCCTACTGTGTCCACTGAACTGCAGAAGCATCCAGTACAGAGTAAGAGAGAACACTCAGAACACTCAGTAGATAAGCTCAGAAAACACAGATATAACATGGATTTAAAAAAGACTCTATAAGTGTTTAAGTACATAACCCCATAGATTTCTGAGCCCAAATTTCATTCTTACCTTTGGGTTCCATAAGTCACTCCCATATATGTAGACTAATTTCTTTTTTATTTCCTTTTTCTTTTGTTTTTGTTTTGTTTAACTCAGTTTGCATTACGAATAAGGATAGTCAAACTATATAAGTGCCTAGATCTTTCAGGTAACTCTATGAGGTGAGTCCACATAAATCATTTCATTGAATCCCTTGTTACATTTCTGTAAAGCAGATATTACTATCTGCATATTTTAGCTGAAGAAATTAAGACTCAAACTCATGAAGGGCTATTATTAATCAGGACATAATAGACCTGGAATTCTGGCCCAGATCTTGTTCCAAGGCCATTTTTTTTTCTCTTGTTACATCACACTACTTGCCGAAAATAGAGAACTTCATATATTCAAGCTGACAGGCATGGAGGGCAATAGATGTTCTGAAGAACCATTCCCCTTCAAGGTAGCTAGGGGAAGGAGCTTACAGGAAAAACTCTTAAGTAAAACAAAGCCTGAGAGTAGGTTAGAAAGAGTTCAGGAAGGTTCTGCTATCTTAGAGTAGTTGAACCTGATTTATTTTCAACAGAGAATATTAGTTCTATTTTTTTTTTCTTGGCCTTTTTAAAGCCAAGGGAAAGGTATTATCAGATTTTGTTTATGAAAGACAGTAATGGCAGCATTAAAGAAAGAGTAGAGACTGTTGACAAACACTTGTGAAAAGCATTGAGAGAGATGGTAAGTTCTTGGTCTAAGATAATAATAGAGAGAAAAAGTTAGTTCTCAGAGATATTTCAAATAAAATATCCAGGACTCAGGACTATTTGGCCAATGAAAGAGAGAGAAGACCTGAAACTGATACCTTGGTGTTCAGCCTGGACACTATCATGATAGTAACTTTGTGGGAAAGAAAAATGACAACTTTCTGATCCCAGGACTCTTGATCATGTTTCATAATGTACAAGAGTACATCATTGCTTTAAATAGTGCTACCATTAGCTTCTATCCCATTGGCCATAAGTGCTCTAAAGGATCAATAAAAGATTAATATGAGACAAATATTAGACAAACATGAGATAAATATTTCCTAGTTACCAAATTTATGAGTGTGAAATAGTTTAAGTCTAAATCGAATATTGATTGCTAAGTTTTGAATTTCTTTTTTGGCCAATTTCTGTAGATCTGGGTTCTTCTGAATGATGAAAGAGTTCTATTTGGGAAACAGAAGCTGTTTATAACTGAAGTAGCGGGGGAAAAACCCTCTGCTTTCTGGATTCTGATTCATTATTCTCCAAGGCAGTCTCCTGAATGAATCTTTTTCTTTTGTGGTATAAGAGGCTTCAAAAGCAGTGAAGAACATTCATTTTACTACTTAATCTTGTTACCTTGCCAGGAGTAGCACAGGGGTCCCTTTCGTGAGTGAAACTAAGGGCACTAAAATGGTTGGAAATCACTGAAAACATTAGCAGGTTTATTTGAGCAAAGTCGGTGGGGTGGTGTAATATACGTTTTTTAAAAAATGCATTTTCATTAAAATTAAAAATGAGCTTCCAAACACACTCTGGAAAGGGCTCCAAATACAGCCTAACAAACCCCAAATGAAATCAATAAAAAGAAACCAGCCAAGCATAAAGTGGAGAAAACACCAATTAGAGTTTTTTGACCAACAGAGAAGCTCACTGTGGGGTACAGTTTTTTTAAATCAGACAAGAGAAATTTGGGCTTTTTCCCTCCACCTCAGCACTGCTCTCCCTGGAACTGAAATGTATGGGATTCAGAATGCACCCCGGGAAGAAACTACAAACAAGCGGCATTCTCGGCATTGTAACCGAACAGATGAAAGCAAATATTATTTTGATGCTTTTTCATTTTGCCCTCCAAGGAGCTTTGTATTATTATCCATGACTAGGGATTTTAATAGTCAAACTACCAAAAATTTGTCAAACATTCAATTTCTGCCTGGTTTCAGAGTGCGGCCACACTTCTACCCATAGAGGTTAACTTCTGTCTCTCTAGTCTAGGAGTTTCTTGAAACTAATCATATTCAATCTTTCTCTGATCACCTGTTGCAGCTCTTATGCCTCCATGGATGATCTCACATTTAATTGGTAGGCTCATCTTTAGTTCCCTTCCCCCCCCCATAACAGTCGGGCTAGACATTCATGAATAGTCCTGTGCCTGGAAGAGTATCTCCTTTCTGCTTCTTCAGGTTGGCTCATGTGAGAAACCTGTTTATCCATTTAGCATCAAAACTACTCTGTCCTATTCTCAGACCTTCTGAAATAAAATTTGTGCTTCTTTCAGATAAAATAATAAAGGTTGCCATGAAAATTCACTTTGTTCATGTTCAGGAATCCATTGCTTTTGCTTCAATTACACATAACAAAGAAAGGTTTACAAAACCTGAAGAATATTAATGAAAATTTAATGTATAGATTACTTTAATTATTTGCTATTGTTGAGATATGCATATGAGGCTGTATGTATTTATATGCATATTTATGTATAATGTACACCTATGTGTTTATATGCATGCGTGTGTGTGTGTGTGTGTGTGTGTATTTTTTTTCTCATAACCCTATGGCTACTTTGAAGATTTATTTTAGATTCCTGTATTATCTTATTTATTAAAGAAACATCTTCCTTTGTGCTGCCGTCGTGGCTCAGCGGTAGAGTGCTCGCCTAGTACATGGGAGGCATTGGGTTCAATCCTCAACACCACATAAAAATAAATAAATGGTATTGAAATATATATATATATATATATATATATATATATATATATATATATATACCTTCCATGTGAATTATGTTTTCACCTAACATGAGCTTTAAATCAAAGATCAGAATTCTTAGTGACATGATAAGTTACAGAGATGTTATATTGTACAAGGTTCAGCAATCTAATAATGAGACTTCCAAACTATGTTTAACATCCTAGTATTCTGTCACCTTGACTGGTACCATTCTCATCCCCAAGCCCCAGCTTTTCTCTTATTGTTTTTCCTTGCTTCTACCCTTGTCCTTGTAGGTCTATTCTCAACAGAGCACCGAGCAATCTTTTTAAAAAGTAAATTGCATTGCATCACTCAGTCCTTCCAATGGCTCCCCATTTCCTTCAGGCAAAAACCAAGAGTCTTTGAACTATCCACCAGACTCTAAGTGATCTTGTTTACCTCATTCCTGAGCCCTTCATTCCAGATTCTGGAACATACGAGGTACTCTTCCTTCCAACATTGCTGTGCCTGCAATGCTCCTTCCCTAAATATGTGTATGGCTAACTCCTCCACCTTCAAGTCTTTGCTTAATAATTGTGTTTTAACCTTCTAAGTGCCTGCTTCTTCTTGGCCTGAACATCGTCTGTGCTCCCTCTTTTGTTGCCCAGTTATCCTTTACCACATTTTTAAAATAGCACTTGGCATCTTGAAAAAAATATCTCATTTTGTCATTACTTATTTTTAACATCTGTCTTCCTTGCCAAAATATAACCTCCTGAGGGTAGGATCTTTAGCTTCATTTGCCAATCCCTACATCTACTTAGTAGATGATCAATGAATATTTACTGAAGGCATGAACACTGTTCAATTGCATTCAAATTCATGCATTGCATTTTTCATTTCTAATAAATGATGGGAATGTATATGAGTGTATCTTTAGACCAATTTAATTAGGAATTTCTTATTTAAGAGTGTAAAAGCATAGTTATCCTGATTTTTTGGTGGAACATAGTTAAAGAAGTGTTTGGATGTTTGAAAAAAATAAGTTTCAATTATTTGTATCCCCTGGTGCAATGAGCAAGCATTTAATGAGCACCTGCCTTCTCTTACATATTCAAGGTATAAAGTTGATCGAGTCAGAAATATCAGAGTTTGGTGGAGGATGCTGACTTGGAAACAGAAGCCCCTAATACAGGTTAGGAAATGCAATAGTAGAGTCATACATAAGTGGCAGCAAGAACAAGCAAGAGAGTGATTCAGCAACAAAGGTCAACACTAACGTGGTTACGACATGATTGAAGTACAGTCATCAACTCTGAAGAACCCTGAACCTTACATGAAAAGGAAGCCTGGGAAGGAAATAAAGAAAGCCCCATATGGGGTATGAACTTTTGTTTGTTTGTTTCATCCCTTAAAGAAGACTTCCTCCACCTTTCCATTCTTTGAGTGGTCCTGATTTGCTTAGGCCAGCTGTGGGCAAAAGTTCACGAACTGTCTCAGGTATAATATACAGGTCAGGGCCAGGTACTGCAGGTGAAGGAGGAGTGGAAGAGAAACTCAAGGGAGACAACTCTCTCACCTTTTTAGGGACCTCATATGATAACATATTAATACTCCAGAGTCCAGGTTAGAACCCCATGACTCCTCACTCAGGAGTAAAAAGCACAGCCAGGGCCCATCAGCAGGCACATAAGAGGGTAAATTCTCACTCTTGCTCTGGGATTACAGAGCTCCAACCCACTGCTACAGAATGCAGGAAACCTAGAAAACCAGCATAATCAAGTCTACGAACATCAGTGTGGACCAAATGATAAGTATAAGTACTGTTTCTATTCACTTAACCCCAAGTCAGGTTTTATGTTTGAGTTAAGTTTCTATGGAAATCTTACTCCATGCTGTTATGAAGAGGCAACTCTGTTTCAACAGGCTTTGGATTCCGGTCCAGGCTCCAGCCTGTCTCAAAATCTAAACAGAATTCTAAAATCTGTTCCTGCCTCTACCAGAACTTGCTGTATTTTCTTTGCCTCCTGCCACCACACAGTTGGATGGACACCAAGTATAGAAAATTTCAGCCTCAAAGGAACATTTTAAGAAAGTTATGAGCCAGATTCAAGTATCTGTCTAAATAGGAATGATCTCTAAAGTAATATTGTTGTGATATACCTTTCAACACATCTTAAAATAACTATGAACTTCAGACCCTACATACAAATGGACTCGGGTTTGAATGCCAGTTGCCACTTTTGAGCTACTGTACCTTAATTTTGCAATCTGTAAAATGGGGATAATCATTACTGTAACATCCTAGAGCTATTTAAATAGTCGAATGAGATAACATATATACAGTCCTCAGCATGGTACCTCCTAACTAATGTTTAGCAAATCAGTTTTAGTTGTTGGTATAGTGATCATAATTTTCAATAATCAACTCTCAGTATATATGTATCATGAGTTTTCAAACAAGAAACTGGCCTCTGAACATTCATTTAGTTTTTCATTAGCAGGATGAATCCAGTAGTTACCATCATCTCTGTTGCATAAAAGTCTTCTATCCCTGAAGAAAAAGCAGTAGATAAAAATGATGATGACAATTATTTTTGCAAGAGTTTCCAGAACAATGGGGTAAGAGGGAAATGTTTGTTAGTAAACTCTAGCTCCATGGTGAGATATAGCAGAAACTGATTAAAACACAAAATTTTGCTAATTTTAAAAGGCAAGTCATTGAAGATTTTTCCTGTTGTCATCTCATGCAGGCCAGTGCATTGATTTAGAAATAGCAGTTTTATTTACTAATTACAGAATCCATTCATTTTGTACATATTGCACCCCCTCTCTTCCCCTCTCCTTTACCCCCTCATTAATAGATTTAGAACTGACAGTGCTTTCACTTCTAAGTATAAAGAATAATTTTCTTCTGAGCATGGAGACAACGATGAAATCAAAGTTTAAAATATAGTCCTCTTCTAACAGCAATTGAGATTTCCATTAAACCTCCTCCCACCATCTCAAATTAAAGTTTGAAAAGCAGGGTTCAGAAATAAACTGACAGGCACTAGTGCTTCGTTCATTTCCAGCAAGGAAGCACCAATTTGATTCCTACCATAACAATTTTTGCTGTTTCCAGTGCATCAAATTTTTTTAACACAGCTTCTCAAGTGATAGAAATCATCCCGTCACTTTGTTTCATAAAATTGACACCCTGGGGAAATGCAAAATATAGTAAGAACTTGAGCAAAGCGGCTCCTCCAACCCCTGCTAGGTATTCCTGAAATTCTCTTTTCCTCTTAAACTAATGTCATCAAGCCCCAATTGCTTGTTGTTCTTTTTTCCTTGTTCTGCACACATGCTACAACATCCCTTGGCTTCCCTCAGCACGGGAGCTGGTGTTTTTAAAAGTGTTACTCCTAGATTGGATTCTACTGCTGGCTAATTTGAATTCAGCGACAAAGAAAAAAGGGAACTTGATGAAATTATTTCACACAAAGAGCAATAAACATATGGAATAAATTACTACTGAAGATGATTCAAAGAGTTTAAGAAACACCTGGATTTGTTTCTGGAGGCAGTGGGTTGGAGGGTGGGGTGAGAAGCAGGAGGGTGGGGTGAGAGCCCATGCAGAGGCAGTGCTGAGACTCAAGGACACCTCCTGCACTGATCACAAGCAGCAGCCATACACTAGTCTATTTTAAGGGAAAGGTTTCTCAGACACATCAGGAGCAAGTCAGATTAAATCACAGGAGCTACTTCTTCATGCAGTTGACCTCTGGCTTTGACGAATTAAACAAATGATGGAAGTCTCTTCTCAACCGAGAAAGAATGGAAGATGACCCCAAATGTGCAAGAACTAATATTGGGATACATTTAGGAATTGATTGACATCTGCTCCAAGCCTGCAGTTTTCACCACAAGACTGACCTCTCTACAACACCCACCTTCCCTGCTCATGCCAGTCCAGGCTCATGTTACTATTCTCTCCCCAGACGCTTCTCCTCCTTCTTCCGTGTAGAGACCACCCTTTCTGGGACACATCAGTTTAGTCCTATCTACCCCTGTGTTACGTACCACATGCAGCCTGTCTTTCTGTGATTACTTTATTCACTCTCATCTCCTTGGCACTTTTCAAAGTGTCCGGCTCCCAGGAAATATTTAGTATTTTTAAATTCTATTTTGTGTTACTTTGATCCACAGAGGATTTAAAGTCCTGGTAAAAATAATAGCTAACATTATGGAACCTTTAATATGTGCCAGGCACTTTCCCCACTGCCTCACATATTTTAAATTATTTAATCCTTATAACAGTACTGTGCATGAGAGGGTTTGTGATGTAGGTATTAATGTTTGTCCCCGTTTTGCAATTAAGGAAGTGAAAGTTCAGAGACTTTGAGTAAATTCAGCCAGCTATCGAAGAGCAAACCTGGGATTGGATTTAGCCTCCTGCTTCTAGATATAGCATTCTTGTCATGACCCTGACTGACTGAGTCCCTAACAATCAAAGAAACCATATGTGAGAAGATGGTCGAGGTCACAAAATGAAGCTCTTGAACGGGCAAACTAAAAGGCATATCATAAAATCTGGGGTTTTATTCTGTTTTTTCAGAATCCATTTATAAAGAAAAACTTGATCAATTAAATAATTAAGCAAAAGCAAATAAATTACTCAGGAGATTATTCCTAATCTTGAAATAAATTTCTCCTACAGAGTTCATGAAAGATAAGAGCATATTAAATATTCCTTCAATCAACTAGCTTTACACCTACTCAAAGAGCAGGCCTAAGTACTCAGTAGACAGAGACTGGTTATAGGAAAAACATTTGTAAAGTCATATGGGATCATCCAAAGGGATGTACATTGGCTTTATGCATACAATGAATTGCACAGTCCACCCATTCCAGAAACATAGATATCTGCTGTTGGGGATTGTTCCAGGCCCCAGTGACTCAGTGCTGAATCAAAAAGTCTCTACCCACATGAAGCCTAAATTATAGATGAAAAGACAAATGATAAACAAGAAATAAGATCAGGTAGTGTAAAAAGTTAATAATTAAAGCACATTATAAATGTAAAGAATAACACAAGCTAATTTCCAATAATATCTCTGCTGCATTTCAGAACTGGATTGTCACTCTGCTTATTTTTTCCATAGTTTCAAGAGCAAAGGAAGCTCTCTTTTAGCAAATTGGGTTAGGAAACACCTCTCTGAGGAGGTGATAACACAACAGAGTCTTGAACCAAATAAGGAACCAGAAATAGCTATCTACTTTCCCCACTAATTTTTCCAACCTGGAAATCCAGATGAAATGCTATCACTTGCTCATGTAACTTATGTTCAGTAAGACAAATATTTTTGATGACTTATTCCGTAAATCTTCCTTTCTCTTTGAGATGCTCCTCTTCTATACCAATCCAACAACATTCTGTAGAGGGAGGTGATTAATTTAGTCCCATCTAAATCTAGAAGCCAACCATAGCACTATCAAAAAAAAATTAGAAAAAGAATTGAAAAGCTTGTAGTTTCTTATTAGAAGTTTATTATGTAATATCCATTGTTCTGTGTCATATCCAAATGTAAAACCATTTGTTCAACTTGTTTTTCAAATAATATGATGTTTAAAGACTGTTCACTGGGCATTATTCTAATAAAATAGCCCAACTCTGGGAAATGTAATATTTTTTATCCTAGGGCACATTCAACTCATGAAAATATTTAGAAGCTCAGAGTCATTGTCTTTGTCAAACCGATTTCTGCTGGCCATTTCACACTTGAGTATGGAAAAGAAGTTGGCCAATGGAAAAAAGCCAAAACAATGTTAATTTCCTAATGCAAGTGCTTGCAGCATTCAGTCTAGAATATCTACTTTTCAGAAGACTCACTCATTCTCTTTTTTATTTCCTCCCACCTTGTACTTTGTCCAGCAATAAGTTATTTTCTAATACTGCGCACTACACTTAGGGAAATTCTTCCCATATTATGATTCAATAACTGTCAGATATCAGGCTAATAAGAGACTGAAGTTTTCACCTTTAAATATTACCAACTTTATCTCCTATGTCTTGCAAGTTTGTATTTCATTTGGGACCACACTGAGTAAAGAGAGCTCTAAATTGCATGCTATTTTTTATATTTTAAAAATGACATTGTACACTTTCACGGGGTACCTTGATCTTCTGTCCTTTTGATATTAGCAGATTTTCTGTTCAATCTAAATTGCAAGCAGAATGCTCTACAGTGAAAGAGAACAAAAAGCATAGTAATTTATTTTTTTTTCCACCACAATGATAATGCCCTATGGGATTTTGTCATTGGAAGGATCAGGGTCCTAAGTATTAAAATGCTCCGAGGTAAGCAATACAAATGAAAAAGCCGAGGGGGGAAAATGCCTCCAAGGCTGACAATCTGCTCTAAATCTGAAGGGATTAAGTGTGTGTCTATTTCTCTGCTAAAATCCATACTAGAGTCTTGATACTTTCTTTGCAAAGTTAGAACATGTGCTTAATTTAGACTCACTGTTTCAGCATCCAAGTAACTACCATATATGGGTGGGGTAGTGAGGCAAATTAGGTGTTGGAATCATATGATGTCACATGGACCCCAGCATAAGGAAGAGACCAGAGCTCTGTGAGTGCAGTTGCTTATGTACTGTATAGTGCTTTTCTTATTTATAAAGCTGGAGCATATGTTCTATTGCTCTTGTTCTTAGATTTTCAGACAACCATAATTTCCGGTCTTTTGTTTGAAATGAAGGCCTGCCTGGAAAAATTGAGGGTGCTGCCAGGCTCACTAAAAGACATTTTTTTTGTAGCACACTATATTTTTTATTTACTCCAGAGTCTCCCCACCCCCAACTCTTGGGTTTAGGGGAGTGGCATGAGATTTGAGGAACATGTAAATTATGAAATGGTAAGCACATTAAAACCATTTGCAGGCCAGATCTTGTCAAATGTCCTGTTAACCTGAAAAACAGTGACATACACTAGTGTATGGAGTAGTAAGGTGCAAGCATACACGGACACACATACACACACAATGTTCCCAGAGTAAAATTATTTGTGAAATACAAGATATATATGGTTCTTTTGGAGAAAAAAAAGTTAAAATTCAGGTTACATATCTCGAAGACTAAAGTAGACAATCAAAATCAAATTTACATCAGACTCATTTGACATGATTTCAAAGTAAACTAAGTTCAGTAAACCTGTGGGCAGAGAAGTATCATTTGTCAAGTGATTAACAGAGACACAATCTGTAATTACAAATTGCTGAAAGCAGGCCACTAATGAGAGAATGACTCACGTTTTGGGGTGAAGGGGGAGGGGGTCTCTCAGAATCAGCAATTTGATTTACAAAACTCTAAATAGCTAATGGCAGGTAACTCTTGCCAACTAACCAGCCAACTCTTTCAAGCTCATTAACAGATCTCCATGGTCTCACTGAAGGATAAACCATATGGAGGTGTCACTAAAAGCTGGAGATGAGAGACTGCAATTCATGTTCAGTCCCCCTGTGAGTCAGTCATATGGGCACTGATTTGAGCCTTTGTTTATCTGACATGACCTGTTCTTAAGTAAGAAGAGAAAATAGATTTTAGAGGTTATCATTTTCCCCTTGTTGCTTTAAAATGCAGTATTCAACTAATTATTAAACTTCTTTATTCTGTTCTTGTTTCTCCAGCTTCCCATATCTTTGTCACATTTTTAGTTCCGGCAAAACAATTGAATAATAGCATTACACAAGCCAGAATTCATTGTTTGCTTGTAGCTCTGCACTTAGAGGGTTGTTAAATTGCTATTCTATGATTTCCCCAGTGAATGAAAACCTGCAGCTCTAAGGTCATTTTTAACTCTTTACTCACATGGATCTTGTGAATGCTTGAAGAAACAGAATGCTTGACTACATACCCAGGAACACACAGTTTCTGTTTATGGAGTCCCCATAACCTGGGTATGATAGTAGTGTGCACATAAGAAACTAAAATTTTCACCTGATATCCAACTGGTCTGGAAATATTTTTTTTTAAAAATAGAATTACACATGAACCTTGTTTTTAAATATAGTGCAGATGACTATTTAATGATAAGCGATGCACCTACTCTATTTTTATATATATCCTTAGTCCCATTTTAATGATCTGAAGAGACCATTTTAACCATTCTTTTTATGAGACTCAGTTGATTTCCTCCCTGCCCCCATCTCCTTTTTTATGCATCCACCCATCCATGCATTCACCCATCCATCCACCCACTCATCCACCCCCTATCCATCCACCCATCCTTCCATCCATCTGTTCATTCATTCAACAACTATTTATTGAGCACTTTCACCATAATGAAAAAATTGGCTGGGCACTAATGGCACAATAGTGAGTAGGTCAAACAGAAAGGGTTCAAGAGATGGGAGAGCAGGTGGAAATGGGATGGAGGCTGAATAATTTCACATTCAGAGCTTTGAATAAAGGGTGTGAGTGGCTCAGGAGAGATATCTAGAAATCTACACGTGGAATGGGTGAAATCACAATGGATATTAATTACCCAGAAGAATCTGGGGTGTAAGAAGTTCTGAGGTCTGAGGAAGGAGCACAAAGATTGCAAGGATGAGCAGCAAATTAAAGACTGGTCAAAGACTGATTAGGGTGAGAACATATTAGAGAAGTGTGGTGTCATGAATGTCAATGAAAGACAGGTTTTCCAAAAGATGGCAGGGATCAGTTTCAGATGTTTCTACATGGAATGTGTTTTATCTGAGATGAAACTGTAAGTTAAATAGATTTAGCTTTCTATTAGTCTTGAATGCCACACAAGTTGCAAAGTCCAGTTGTACTTGACCTGCTTCCTGGCACTAATGCTCATCAAAACTCATGCTTCATTAAACAGAGGTCCTACCACTCTTCAGGTTTCCCCCCATTGTTGCCTGGGTAAGAACCTCTAAAGCTTCCTGCATTTTCAATATTTCAGTCTGCCCTTGCCCGCAACCCTTACCGCTGCTATTAGGGGTCATCTTAAGTCTTTTACCTGAATCTCTTCTTAAGTGAAGCTGAGCAACTTTCTTAGGTAAGAAACTGAGGTCAGTCTCTCATCCCTTCCTTTTGAGTTGTTTTCTATATTTGAATAAATCTATCTGAAATTATAGTATATGTGCTAGACTAAACCCATTTCTAATGATGGTACACATTTTTGCATGTTAAAAACTTCATTTCCTTATTTTTTTCCAAAAGAACGTGGAAATGGGATTATTAGAACTGGCACTGCCATCTTACATGGAGGTCTTTATTTATTATATCAAACTCTAAAAGGACTCTAAAAGTCAACAAAACAAACTAATAGCACTGTGGGGAGAGAATTAAAATAGACTCATAAATTAATGCAAGCTAAATAATGTGTAAAAATTAAATTTTCCCTCATATTGGCAGATAAAAGTATGAAAATGGGTCTCCTCAATCACTTTTAGTTCCATTTCTCCTTTTATTATTTGCGTCTTTGCTCCTATTTTGTGTTTCACAAGCTCTCTCTAATGAACTTGCTATATCTTATTTGATTTTTATATTAATTGTACAAATATGTTGAGTCTTTCTAATTATAGTTACTCAACTTACAATTAAGCTTAGTATAATTTTAAATTATACTTACAAAGATTCTTCTTTCTTCTTCATATTATGTTCTTGTAAGACATTGGCTGTATCTCCCCATCTCTCTGGCATTTTGCAAGAAACTTTCAGATACTGGATTGAGAAGGCCCTTTAAAATCTCCACCCTAAACACTTTCCCTGTGGTTGACAGCCAATGCTTTTTCACTCTCCAGGGGTCTGGGGCTGCTCTCTTCCATCTTGGTCTCCATGGCACCTCCGTAGAAAAGCTTGCTTAACCACCTTATCAGAGTAAGTTCTTGTGGGTCATTATACAATATTTGTTTTATTTATGGAACTTGACATCATTTGTAATTGTTAATGGCTTTTTAAAAATTTTTGTGTGTTTCTCTCATTACCCTTTAAGTTTCATGAGTAAAAAATTGCTATCTTGGGCCAAAGGTGCAGCTCAGTGGCAGAGCATTTGCCCAATATACACAAGGTCCTGGATCCAATCACCAGCATTGCCAAAATCAAAACAAACAGACAAACAAACAAAAACCACTATCTTCTGGATCAACACTGTATTCTGTATTTATTTAATAAATAAGTAAATGTTATTTAACAAATGTTCAATATGAATGAATATATTGAGCAGAATGGCATGTTGGAGATGAATATTTAATAACACATTCATTTAATTTTCAAAAAAATAAAATAAAAATTTATTAAACAACTATATCTGTAATATTAATCATATACTATCAAAAGAAGAAAGTGTCTATGGATAAAACAAGAAGTACATGCTAAGTGTCAAATGCCTTACTTGGTAAATAAGTAAGAATCTTAAATTTAGTTTTAGATAGAATTAATGAGCAATAAGTTCATAGGAACCTTTTCAGTTTGAGGTATATAAATGGGTCAGTTCAGCAGTGAGATTATTATACAGTTTAAAATCAGATAAAAATGTACTCATAATTAGGCATTTATATAGATAACAAGTCAGCTACATACTCATATTCATTAATGAGGAACTAATTATCAGAGAAACAATGTGGTATAGTAAAAGAACCATGATGTGAAACTAGATATTTATCCATCTCTCTATCTAAAAAGCTTCTGCTCATGTCTCTATCCACTCAAAAATCACACCAAATGTTTCCTAAGCACAGCTATACATTGTGCTGCTTGCTAGATTTGAAAAGATACAGTGCTACATTTGAGCCATGTTCCCTGGGCAATACTAATTAATATCCTCAATATCCTCTGGTATAAGATTATTACACAGGGTTTTAAAAAAGGAGATAATATCATTAAAGGATATTTTCTGACACTGCGAAAGGATTCAAGAACGTGGGACTACTTGCTATTGGCTTTAAATTAAGACTTTACACTGTTGATTACCTAATTGATTCTATTTTTGAAAGATTACCAAACAGAAACACTATTGGTTTGCATTACTAAAATTTATCTAAAGATCTAGTATTTGCAAAGCAAAATATCAGAATTTAATGGCTAGAGAAATGGAAGTTTATAATTCTGAGGGTAGTTTACATTAGGAACCTTAAATTTATTTTTGGGCTATCTGTCTATACTGCTGTTTAAAAAAAACAATAATTAAAACCAAAATTAAGTTTAAAATGTGCAAGACAAATATAACTAGTTTTCTTGTCCCTTGGTTGGACTTTCAGGGAATAAAAGGTTTTTCCCCTCATGAGTGAGAGCTTTGTTCCAGATTGGCCACTTTTAGTGATGCTTGAAATGTGCTTAGTGCTGCCTTTTACTTATTTCTAGCACCTTCTGGAAAGAGAAAATAACTCTGATGGAACTTTGTAGAAAATTGCTTTTAAAAAATGAACAACTCTTTTCAAGCATGTAAATAAGTAAAATCAAGTACATGTTGTAGTCATTCAAAACTCTGTAGTATTTCCCTTTCAGAATAAACAAATGAATTGTGAAATTTTCCTTCCTTTGGAAACAAAATTAAAATCTTATTTTGTAAAATTTTAAACAAAAAGGAAACTATGTAAAGTCACATGACAGATACCTGTATTAACAAATCTGGCTATATTTACCTTTCTTCTTTCTTTTAAGAGGAAATGAAATTACAGACCCATATCTTCCCAACAATTCCTTCTCTCTCTTCCATGGAATGAATATTATCTTAAAACTGATATCACTTCAAAACATGTTTTTAAAATATTATTTTAGATATATTTGGGTCTCTAAACCATATCTTCTATTATTTTTAGTATTTAATATTACTCTTAAGTGGTATCATTCTGAATGTGATATTTTGCAGTTATGTTCTTTATGTACATTGCATTTTAATGTCTACCCATGATGCCACATGTAGAGTTTATTTTTTTTAATTCTAGATTCTACTATTTCATCACCATATACACAAATCTGATACAATAAAGTTTTCTATATTTTATCAGTTTATATTTAGATTGCATTGCAGAGCTGCAATGAACATGTCTTATGTACATTTGTGTGAATTTCTCAAGAAAGACCCTGGTGCTAGGTCCTGGCGCCTTTGACTGTGCTAGTGGCTTTCTGTCGGTGTGTAAATCAGCCTGTTTCCCCCATCTTCTCAATTGTGCCTGTGGTAAGATACTATAAATGTCTCCTCACTGTTAACTGTATTTATCATCTTCCCAAGGATACTTGGCTTAACAAATTTGTGTGTGTGTGTGTGTGTGTGTGTGTGTGTGTGTGTCATTTTCTATTCTGCCTCTTTGAATCTCCTGAGGTCCATTTTTATTAATTTTTTTAATTGTAGGAATTTTATTTCCTCTTGGATGCCAACCCTTTCTTAATTATAAAGGTTGAAAAGATAATTTTCAGTTTGTGACTAACCTCTTCACTTTTGTTATGATGGTCTCTGTCACACAGAAGTTGTTTGAATTTAATGCTAATTTTTTTATGATTTTTATTTTCTGTATTTTAGAAAATCCTTGCCAATTCCAAGATTGTAAATAAAAACCTATTTTTAAAAAAAAATGATGTAATTTTTGTTTCTATATCTAGATCTTTAATCCATCTGAAATTTTGTTTTGATGGAATGTGAGATTTCTTTGTTTCCTATGAATAATCAATTATTCTGAGACCATTTATTACTAGATCTATTTTTTGTCACTAATTTGTAATGCTACCTCTGTTGTTATCATTGTAGTTTCATACTTTTTGAATGCCCAGTTTTTTAGAATATTCTTTACCCTTCTTGCCTTCTGGGTTTGTTACAATTTTATTCTTACTACAACCAGTTTCCATTTTCCCCTCGATGCTTCATTATAAAATTTTCAAACATACATAAAAATTGAACAAAACAGCACAGTGAACAACATACACTCATCAACTAGATTCTACAGTTAAACTTGCTGTATTTGCCATATAAAATATCTATCAATCTATTTATACATCTATCCATCAATCTGTCTTGCTTCTTTATATATCTCAAAGTAAATTGCATCCCTAAAAGTTTGGCATTCATAATATTAACTGGAGATTTTTACTTACTGTTCTATTTTTAAGATAACATTACACTGAGATGCAAAATTATATTGTCACAGGAGAAGAGTTGTCACCCAAGAAGGATCCCAGGATTTCCCCAAAAGAAAAGGGGCTCAACTCCCAGTAGTATCATTGGCTTATATGATGGAAAAGCATTACAGAATGTGCCAGTCAAGGTATTGACAAGGTTTATTTAGGAAAACAGATACATAACTAAGGGAGAATAAGGACACACTTAACAGATAGATGCTTATCATTTATTTATTTATTTATTTGGTATTTAGGATTGAAGCCAGGGACTTCAATGCTAGGCAATTGCAATACCATTGACGTACCTAGCCTGAGATAGACACCTATTTGGGTAAAGAAAAGAACACACATTTAATGGATAATGAGGACCATCTCTAGAGTGAGGAGGTTTGGTGTTCCCAGCCTTCTGTTAAAGGAAACTTGGTAATGGGTGGGTATGGAAAAATATGTAAGAATGATATCAATCCAGTGATCTCAAAATGATTTCTGGTGGTCTTTTCAATCTCTGGATCCTTAGGCTGAGGTGATCTTCTTAAACTGATCAATAGATTGCATGGAAAGTTTCCGAAATTATGGATTCTTGAAGAACCCCATAATTGCATCCTCTTTGCTTGATCTAACTATTGGGCAGTTCACAGTGCACATATAGATAGATTTACAGATTTCTCAAGAATTTGGGAGTAATGGATCAGGAAAAGAGACAGTCTTTGGGGGTTACAGGCCTGGAAATGAATGCAGAACTTTTGAATTTGAATAATTCTATTTTCTTATCCTTTCTGTATGACTGTCTCTACCTGTTTCTTATTTCTTCTATCCTATCTCAATATCATTTTGTGAATTTTGACCAGTGCTTGTGCCTATGAACTCACCCTCTATCAATATTTAAAATATTATGGCACCAGAAATTTCCCTTTTGTCCCTTTATAGTTAATCCTCCCAGGGACAGTCTTCTGATTTTTTTCCAGTATGAATTATTTTAGCATGTTCTAGAACTTCATAGAAATGGAATCATATAGTATGGACTTTAAAGCAAGACTTAATTTTTCAGCATAATGTTTTTAAGTTCCATCCATTTGTTTCACCTGTTGTTCATTTGTTCCTTTTTTATTGCTGAGTAATATTATACTGTATGACTGTATCTTTGCTTCTGCATCCATCCATCATTTGATATACATGTGGGATGTTTTCAGTTTTTGTTTGCATGAGCAAAGCTTTCATAAGCATTTTTGCACAACTCGCTGTGGATACATGTTCTCAGTTTAATGAGGCTTACATCCAAGAGTGGAAATGTTGAGTAAAAGAGGAAGTATTTATTTAATTTCATAAGAAACAAACTTTTACAAAATATTGATATTATTTACGTTCCTACAAAGAAAAATGAGTTTTGTTTATTCTTAACCTGCTTCAATATTCAATTCTTTCTCTCTCTCCCTCTCTCTCTTCTTCTCTTGTAATTGGATATTCAATGCTATCTTTTTAGTGTTTTAGTAAGCATTTTCTTGACAGTAAACTTTTTAGTTAGCTTTTTTATTACTGTGGGAAAAAACACACAATTTAAAGAAGGAAAAGTGTCGGGGGGGGTGGGGCTCATGGTTTCAGAGGTCTCAGTCCATTGATATTGTCCTAAGATGACCCATAATATCACAGCAGAAAAGCCCATTGGAGGAAATCTGCTAAACTCATGGTTAAGGGTCAGGAAGCAGAGAGAGAAAAAAGATGGAGAAGAGGTTGCAAGGAAGAACAATCCTTCCAGGGCATGACCCCAGTGACACACCTCCTCCAGCCATGCCCCCCACCTGCCTAGAGTTACCACCAATCAGTCCATTCATACTAGATTGGACTGAGATTAGGTTACTGCTCTCATAATCTAACCATTTACTCCTGAATATTTCTGCATTAACAGAGGCTTTTGGAGGACATCTCATATTCAAACCATAGCAGCAAATGATATTGGGCATTTTTGATACACTTATTGATTATTGTGTATCTCACTTTGCAAAGTATGTGTTTAAATATTTTGCTTATAATTTCTTGTTGTTGGAGTTGCTGCTGCTGGGGATTGAATCCAGGGCTTTATACATGCTAGGAAAGTGCCATACCACTGAGCTAAACCCGGGGCACCGTGCTTATAGTTTTGAATCAGATGGTTTGCCTTCCATTATTGAGTTATGAGAATTCTTTATACATTTTAGATATGATTATTTTTGTCAGATTTGTGTTCTGACAATATTTCTTCCAGTTTGTAAGTTGTATATCAACTATCTTAAGTTGTGGATTTTGGTGAGCAGCATTTTTTAATTTCAAGAATTTTAATTTATTTTCCTAGGGCTGTCATAACAAAGTACTCAAGATTGCATGGCTGAAGCAAAAGAAATTTATTATTTCACAATCTGGAGATTGTGAAAGATAAAAATCAACACTTCATTAAAGTTGTTCTCTTTGAGGCTCTGAGTGATGATCTATGCTATGCCCCTCTTCCGGCTTCTGTCAACTGCTTGCGTCCATGGTATTTCTGGCCTTTTACATGGTATTTCTGGCCTTAGCGGTATCACCAGCCCTGCCTCCATCTTCACTCCCTCTGTGTGTCTGTCTCTTCTCTTGACTGTCATCATATAAGGACACCACCATCATGTTGGATTAGGGGCTCATTCTGTTTCATTATAACCTCATCTTAACAAATTGCATAGGCAATAAGGTTGTTTACAAGTAAGGTCATTTTATGGGTTGCTGGAGATCTGGACTTCAACATATCTTTTTTGAGGGGACACAAATCAACCCATGACATCCTTCTTATTAATTCTTTCTTTTTATGGTCAGTGTTGTCAAAGTGCTGTCTGACAAACCATTGTTTCTCCCAAGTAACGAAGATATTCTCTTATTTTCTTCTAGAAGTTTTTTTTTTTTGTCTTAGCTTTTCATTTTAGTTACAGAATCCACATGAACTTACTGTTTGTAATGTAATGCCTGTTTTTTTTCCCTGTCATTGTTTTGTTTCCATGCAGATACCTAATTTTTTTCAGCATGCTTTCCTTTCCCTCATTATATTGCCAATACAATGGCAAAATCAATTGATCGTGGAAATATAGGTGGATTTTTGACTCTGATTTATTTAATTGATCAATTTGTCTATTCTATGACATATCAAGCATTTTCATTCCCAACATATATCTTAGATGTGTCTATCCAAAGGAAAGATGAAGGTGGTTTTCAGGAACTCTACTCTGCCCAACTCTACTCTTGGCCCCAGAGTCAATTTAATTTAGCCCAAGACCACCAAAACTGCTCCTCCAGCTTGAAACTGCTACTTCCTCAATGAGCAAATTTTCTTAGAGGAAAACTAAACTTCAATAGTGTTGCCTGTGTCCCTCAATCTCTGTCCTTTACCTTGCTCCATCATGACCTAGAAAATCTTTATTCACTTATAATCTACCTTTATAAAAACCTTCAAATAGAATTTTTTATACTTACTTTGACTTCCCCGTTTGCCCTAATTGTGACAACTAATAAATGATAACTGTCCACAAGGTCATAAACAGAAGTCCCCTAATATTGCCACATTGCCCTTCTTGCTCTTCCTCTTTCCCTCTCTCTCAACTTTCTCTCTCTGTTTCATCTCTCTCTCTGTTCCTCTCTCTCTCCCTCTCCCTCTCTCCTTTCTTTCTCATTCTAGCCACATATTATGTCTATTGTTATGCCCTTCAAATAAAGTTTTAGTTTTGCTAAACTTGTATTGTTGGTCTCTACATAATCAATGCATTTCATATTCTTTTTATCTATTTCCATTAGATTTTTTTCTCTGCTATTCTTACTTGAAGTTTTTATTCTGGTGTTTAGTGTAATCATTTTGAATCTTTTTCTCTTTTTATTCAAAGATTTATATTTATAAGTAGTATATCCTACAAATGTTGAAAATCTACATTTTCATTGTCATTTAATTCTAAAGTAAAGATAAAGAAAATTTGAAATTTATGAATGGATCTTTGGTTCATAAAATTCTTAGAAGTATATTTTAAATTTTCAAACTTCTGGGAAGGATTCATCATTATTTCTTTCTACAGTTATTGAACTATTACCTGGAACTTTATCCTATACAGTGTTGACATTTTAGAATTTTTAAAACTCACTTCATGGTCCTGGAAGATACATTTTATAAATGTATTATGTGGGTTGGCAAAGAATATGCATTTCCTAATTGCTTAGTATATGGTTATACACATTCTTCAAGCAAATCTTTTTTTAAATTATTAAAAACTTTATTTTTTTATTTTAAAATTCTTTTATTAGTGCATTATAGTGACTCACAATATTTGGGTTCATTTTGACATAATCATGTCTATGGAATTTAATTTGCTCCATTTCATTCCTGGATGTCTCCTCTTTCCCTCCTCTCTTCCCTCCTCCTATTCCCATTGGTCTATTCTTCTGGTATTTCTTCTATTTATTTTTAATTGGTAATTTGTAGATATACATGAAGGTGAAATTCACTGTGGTGTACTTATATGTGCACAAAGTATAATTCTGTCAAATTTATTCTGTAGTTCCTCCCTTTTTCATCTGTCCTCCCTTCTCGTTCATCTCCTTCTTCTACTCCACTGATCTTCCCTGTTTCCTAGTGAGATCTGACGACCTCCCCTGCTTTTTTTCTCTCATTTTGTTGTAGCTTCTGAATATCATAGAAAACACCCCTGATAGATATGTGAGTCTGGCTTATTTCACTTAACATGATGTTCTCCGGTTTCAACCATTTACCAGGAAAGGCCATAATTTTATTTTTCTTTATTGTTGAGTAAGACTCCATTGTGTCTGTGTACATTTTCTTTATCCAATTGTCTTTTGATGGGCACCTGGGCTAGTTCCATAACTTGGATACTGTGAATACTGCTATAAACTTTGGTATATCTGTATCGTTATATTATGTTGATTTTAGTTCTTTTGGATAAACATCAAGGAGTGGTCATGTAGTGGTTTTATTTCTATCCTTTGGGAATGCTTCATTCTGCTTTCCAAAGTGGTTTGTACTAATTTGCTGTCCTACTAACAATGTATGAGTGTACCTTTCCCCCCACATCCTTTCCAGCATTTATTATTATTTGCATTATTGAATAAGATTACCATTCTATCCCCCTCTCTTACTCTCTTCCCCCTCTTCTCTTCTGTCCTCTCTCCTCTCTCCTCTCTCTCCCCTTTCTCCCCTCTCTCTCCTCTCCTCTCCTCTTCTCTTCTCTTCTCTTCTCTCTCTCTCTCTCTCTCTCTCTCTCTCTCTCTCTCTCTCTCTCTCTCCTTCTCTACTGTGACTAGCTGCTATGGTCCTGCTAATAAAATCTTGGACAGGTAAAAAAAAAAAAAGAATAAGATTACCATTCTAAATTGGATAAGATTGAATCTCTGTGTGGTTTTGATATGCATCTCTATGATTTTTCTGGAATGTTGAACATCCATTCGTACATTTGTTGGCAATTTGCATTTCTTCTTTTGAGAAATGTCTTTTCAGTTCTTTTGCTCATTTATTGATTGGGTTATTGGTTGTTCAAAACCGATAATAATACCATGTCAGAGGTGCAGCTGGCAAAGATTTTCTCCCATTCTGTAGGCTCTCTCTTCACATTCTTAATTATTTTTGTTGTTGTTGTTGTGTATACACTTTTTATTTTGATGCCATCCTACATATTCATTCTTGGTTTTATTTCTTGAGCTTTAGGTTGTCTTGTTACAGAAGTTGGTGCCTGCACTGATAAGATGAAGTGCTGACCCTTACTTTTCTTCTAGCAGTTGCATCTTTAGACCAATCTTATTATCACCAAATATGTACTCTTCTTTCAAATATTTATTCTGAGAAAAGTTAAAATTTTCACAATTTTTCTATATCGCTTATAATCAATACTTTTTAATATTTTAAATATATAGATACATACTATATAAATGTGCATAGATGTTATCTTATTTTAAAAACCTGTTAGCTCTATTCATCCAAATAATGACCTTTTTCTTCTAATCTTTTATATCAATCTTAATAAAGCTATACAACCTTTTCTTGACCTTATGCATTAGGCATTACATAATCAACATGTAGCTCTATTTTTGTCTTATTCTTTTTTTTTTTAAGAGAGAGTGAGAGAGGAGAGAGAGAGAGAGAGAGAGAGAGAGAGAGAGAGAGAGAGAGAGAGAATTTTTAATATTTATTCTTTAGTTCTCGGCAGACACAACATCTTTGTTGGTATGTGGTGCTGAGGATCGAACCCGGGCCGCACGCACGCCAGGCGAGCACGCTACCGCTGAGCCACATCCCCAGCCCTGTGTCTTATTCTTTATCTGAATCTCTCTTTTTAAATTTAATACAATTTTTAATTTCATTTTTTAATTTTTTAAAAGCCATTTTGTGATTTTTAACTGTAATTTTACTTTGCTTTGTTTTGCCTTGTCTTATATCAGATTAATCATATATAATAATTGTTTTCTCTTAAGAGTTTGGAGGCTACATTTTATTTTCATTTTTTATTGGATAATCTTAATTTTTACAGAGTTATTGACTCAGCAAGTCTGAAATTCATCAATATTTATACCCTTATCCTGAAAATAATATGAACTAACATTTTATCTGTAATCACACCTCTCCTAGTCTTCATGCTTTGTTGCATTATGTTTTATTTCTACTTTGTTTCATGACCCTTCCAAGTTGGACATTACCATTATCTATTTCAAAAGTCCATGCTTCTTTAAATCCACCCACTTTGTAAATTCTTTGCATTCGGTTCTGTACTTCTGGATTCACTTTTCCTCTTGAATTATTCATTAGGACTTTATATGTCAAAAGTTTACTAGTAGCAAATTCTTTGAGTTGTTGTCATTGCTCTTAGCAATTTAAAGATTCGGGGTATTTAGTATAAACTTTTTATCCTTTTTTTGCAAGTCTAATGTCTTATGATTTTTCTTTTTTATTGGTTCTTTTCAGTTATACATGACTATAGGATTCATTTTGACATAATAATAAAAGTATGCGATATAATTTGTTCTAATTTAGTCCCCAGTGCTTCCCCATCCCTCCCCTTCTCTCTCCCCCAATTTCTTCCCTCTACTGATATTTCTGCTCTCAGCAGACTCATCATTGGAGTATAAAAATGGAATTTATTAATAAGTGTTGATCTTGTAACCTGTTACTTGGCTGAATTCATTTATGAGCTCTAGAAGTCTTCTGGTGGAGGTTTTTTTCTTTTTTCTTTTTTGGTGTTCTAAATATAGGATCATGTCTTCAGCAAACAGACACAATTTGAGCTCCTCTTTTCCTATTTGTATCCCTTTAATTTTCTTCTCTTGCCTGATTGCTCTGGCTACAGTTTCAAGTGCCGTGTTAAACAGGAGTGGTGGAAATGGTAGAAATAGGCATTCTTGACTTGTTCTGTTTTTAAAGAAAATGCTTTCTGTTTTTCTCCATTCATAATAATGTTGACCTTGGGTTTGTCATATATAGCCCTTACTAGTTCCTTCTACCCCTAGTTTTTCTACTGTTTTAAATATGAATGGGTGCTGTACTTTGTCAAATGCTTTTTTTTATTATTGAAATAATTATGTTATTCTTATCTTTAAGTCTCCTTTGTGTAAATTACATTTATTGATTTCTGTATATTGAACAAACCTTGCCTTCCCAGGATAAAATCCACTTGATCATTGTGCACTGTCTTTTTTACTGTGTTTTATACATGGTTTGCCAATATTTTATTAAGAATTTTTATATCTATGTTAGTCAAGGATATTGGTCCAAAGTTTTCTTTCCTTTGTCTGGTTTTGGTATCAATGTGACACTGCTTTTGTAGAAAGAGTTTGCAGTATTCTCTCCTTTTCTATTTCATGGAATAATTTGAGAAGGATTGGTATTAGTTCTTATTAGTTCTTCTTTAAAGGTCTAGTAAAACTCAGCTGAGAATCCATCTGGCCCTGGGCTTTTCTTTTTTGGAAGGCATTCAATGGCTGCTTCAATTTCATGTCTTGATATAGATCTGTTTTCTATATTTTGTGGTTTTCTATATTTTGTGGTTCAATTTTGGTAGAACATATGTATGTCTCTAGGAATTGTCAATATCTTCAAGATTTTCTAGCTTATTGGAGTATAAGTTTTCAAAATAGTTTCTGATGATCCTCTGAATTTCAGTAGTATCTGCCAGTGATATTTTCTTTTTCATTTCAGATTTTGGTAAGCCAAGTTTTTCTCCATTTCTTTTGGTTAGTTTGGCTAAGAGTTAAACCAGTTTTGTTTATCTTTTTTAAAAAAAACAACTCTGTTTTGTTGATATTCTGCCTTTTTAAAAAATCAATTACATTGATTTGGGCTCTGACTTTTATTATTTCCTTTCTTCTACTGATTTGAGTGTTGGTTTGTTCTTTTCTCTACAGCCTTGAGATGTAATATTAGATTATTTTTTTTTAGTGTATAAGCTCAGTGCTGTGAATTTTTCCTCTTACAACTGCCTTAATGCTGTCACAGAGATTTTGATATGTTGAATTACTATTCTCATGTACTTGTAAGAATATTTTTATTTCTCCCCAGATTTCTTCTGTTGTCCATTTTTTCATTCAAAAGTGTATTATCTAATCTTCAGGTGTTTTACTGGTTTCTGTTTTTGTCTTACAATCGATTTCTAATTCCATTCTATAATGATCTTATAGAATATGTTTTAATCATTTTTTTTTCTTTTCTGACCAAAAGACCTGAAAATCACAATCAGAGGAGGAAAAGTTCATTTGGAAAATCAGTTTCAGAGGACTCAGTTCATATAGAGCTGATTCCATGCCTCAAGGCAGAAGAGTGTGGTGGAGTGCATCAGCTCAAGGCATTACACCAGGAAGCCGAGAGAGATTCCACTCAGTAGATACAATAAATATACACCCAAGGCATGCCCCCACAATGCCCTCCTCCTCCATCCACACCCTATCTTCCTTCAGTTACCACTGAGTTAATCCCCATGAAAAGATTAATTCACCTATTGGGTCAAGACTCTCATAATCCAATTATTTCACCTCTGAATTATTCTTGCTGTCTCACATATGAGCTTTTGGGAGAATCTAATATCTAACCATAACATTCTACCTTTGACCCCCAAAAGCTCATGTTGATCTCACAATGTAAAATGCATTTAGTCCATTTCCAAGAATCCTCATAATCTCGACAGTTCAAACATTGCCCCAAATTTCGAGTCCAAAGTCTCCTCTGAGACTCAAGGCAAACTTGCATTGTGAGCTCCTATACAAATTAAAAACAATTTACTAGTAACCAATATAGAAAGGTACAGCTTAAACATTTTTATTCACAAAAGTATGAGCATAGAAAGAAGGGATGGGACAAAAGTAAGATCAAAATCCAGCTGGGCAAACAAGTCCTGTAGGTTTGTGTCCAGCATCTGGACATGATAATGTTCATCACATGGCATGGTGATATTCTCTCCAAAGGGCTTGTGTAGCTCCACCCCTGTGGGCTTTGCCAGTTGCTTCTCATATGGACTCTCTGGTGGCTTGTCTCTGCTCAATTCTTGCAGCTTTCTCCAGCAAATGTTCCATGGTACTTAATCTTGGCATTTCTTAATCTTGGAGGTGTCCACTGCAGCTTCAGATTCCTCCTCATCTCCACCCATCATTCTATCAGGGGCTACCTCCAGGGACCCTGACCCTGTTGCACATTGATTGGCCTCCCAAGTTTTTCTTTGAAATGTTGGTGGAAGGATCCAAGACCCACTAGCCCTAGCATCCTGCAGTCCTGCAGAATCAGGACCACGTGGTTGATGCCAAAGTCTGCCACCATCTCTTATCAGTTGTAAATGATCCAGGGTCCATGTGGCTACAGCACCCTCTGAGTGCTGGATGGCTGAGCATGGTGAAACAACTTTCAACTTCTCTCTGTGCAAGCAGGGTGCCCCACAGGTCTCTTCTCAAAAAAATTTTGTTTAATCCCTTGAGCCTGAGATGAGTGTGGTCTTGAATTCCTGAGATGCTCTCAGTTCTTTTTCTTACCACATCTGCCCAAAGTCTTTAGCATTTCATTAGGTGTGGTAATGTCTTTAAAAAGATAACTTCTTTAGCCCAGTTTTATTCCCATATTCCAAGTCCAAAGTTTTTCAAATATTTCTACTCTACTTTCTGCTCCCAAATATCACAATAAAATTGGCTCAAAACTACAAACAACATTCATGCTACCACCTGAATGCTATGCTGACTAGAAATTTCTTCTGCTAGATTAAGAAGCTCATCACCTTTAAAGTCAGCCTCACAGAAAATCTCAAGACATGGGCAAAATGTAGACAACTTTGTAGCTAGAGTGTAACATGAATGGCCTCTGGTCCAATTTCCAATAATGTCCTCCTCCTCTAAAACCTCATGACCCCACCCTTTACTCTCCACAGTCAGATTCTCCCACCAGAATTGCCTATTAAGCTATACTTAGAAGGATCCAAAACTTTTCCGGCTTCCACTGCTAAACTTTCCAAAATTTGGTTAGGAGAATCTGGGTTTATTTTCTACTCTGGTCGCCTCTCTTTCAGTCTCTCTAGATCTCAGACTTTGAGTCTACCAGTGTTTATTTTGTCACCCACCTCTCAATTCTGCTTTTCCTTCAACCTCCTTTCTATGTTGAGAGGAGATTGGAATTCCCTTTCTATCTCACTTCTAATTCTTCTGAATGAATTTAAGAATTGTTTTTCCCTAATTCTGTGAAGAATGTCATTGGTATTTTGATGGGGATTGTGTTGAAACTGCATGCTGCTTTTGGTCATATGGCCATTTTCACAATATTAGTTCTGCCTATCCAAGAACATGGGGTGTCTTTCCATCTTCTATAGTCTACTTCAATTTCTTTCTTCAGTGTTCCATAATTCTCATTGTAGAGCTCTTTTCCACCTTGGTTAGGTTAATTCCCAAGTAGATTTTTGTTTGTTTTTTGAGGTTATTGTGAATGGGATGTTTTTTCTGGTTTCTTCCTTGGTTTAATCACTGTTGGAGTATAGGAAAGCTGTTGACTTATGGGTGTTGATCTAATATCCTGCTACTTTGCTAAACTAATTTAAAGCTCTGAAAGTCTTCTGGTGGAGTTTTTTGGATCTTTTAGATAAAGGATCCTAGCATCTTCAGAGATAGTTTGATTTCTTCTTTTCATTTTTGAATTCCTTTGATTTCCTTGCTCTGGCTAATGTTTCAAGGACTATACAGAATAGGAGTGGTGAGAGTGAACAACTAACTTTTTCCTGAATTTAGTGGAAATGCTTTTAATTTTTCTCTATTTATTATGATCTTGGCTTTGTATTTGTCATAAATAAATGGTCTTTATAATGTTGAGGTAAGGTCCTTTGATCCCTAGCTTCTCTAATATTTTTAATATGAGTGGGTGCTGGATTTTATCAAAGGTCTTTTCTGTATCTATCGAGATGATTGTGTAAGGTTTTCTTTTCCTTAACTCTGTTTAAATGATGTGTCAAATGTATTGATTTGTTCATGTTGAATCCACTTTGCATCCCTGGAATAAAACCAACTTGATCATGTTATATTATCTCTTTGATATGTTTTTAAGCACAGTTTCCCTATTTTAAGAATTTTTATATCTATGTTCATCAGGGATATTGATCAGTTCTTTATAAGCAATCTTCTTTCTAAATCTGATTGTTCTTAAGATCTATTCTTTATCTTTGACATCTGAGATCTTAGCTCTATTTTGTAAATTTGGTAAGTAAAATATGTGTTGATTTATCCTACTGGTGATCTTTTGTCCTTGAGAGTTTCTATTATTTATTACACCTGCAAAATTCTTCATCATTGTGTTTTCAATATTTCTCCCCTTCTCTGTATTGTCCTAGAACTTCAATCTATATGTTAAATCCATTCACCCATGACATTAATCTGATTTCCCACCTTCTATATTTTTTGTATGTTGTAGTTGTTTAATTTCTTCAGAGACATTATCCAATTCACTAACTGGCTTTTCAACTGCAACAAATATTTTTATTACAAATCTTTTCCAATTTACATTTTAATTGCCATATTTCTCATTTTTCAAAATGTTCTTTTTCATGTTCTGATGATCCTATTCTTTTTTCATGGTGTCTTGTTCTTCTATTAAAGTTTCTATTCCTTTAAAAGTTATTCATAATGGGAAATATTTCATAGTTTTCATCAGATTGCTTAAATACATGATATTCTTGGTCTTTAATCTCATTTGGTGTGTATATGCTTGACATTGATTCTTATTTAAGATAGTTTTTGTTTTTCTGGTTTATTTTTGCCTTAGTGTATAAGACTTCCTCCTACGCTGAGTTGTGAGTGTGTTCATCTAGAAGTTTGTATTTATATTTACTTCTATTAAACTCCTCAAGGCTCAAGGTACTGCTAACCTTTTTTTTTCTTTTCTTCTCTCTTCCTTTCTTTTTTTTTTAAAAAATAATTCTTTTAAGTTTAAGGGTTTCTAGATCATTTGAAGGAAAATGACTCAAGATACATTTTGAGGTATCATCTACTTAACACTCTACAAATCTTCCAGGTAGATACTGTTATCATAATTTCCATACTGGAGATGGGGAGAAATTGAAGATTAGAAATATTAAGCAAACATGTCTGAAGCTGCATATTTACTAAGCATGGAAAATTCAAACAAAGTTTTGAATTTTCAAACCCATGTTACAAACCCATACTCTTATTCACTGCACAATGCTTTGTTGCTGGTCAGGCAAAAAGTTCAGCACCTCAAATATCTTTTCGTATATATGAATCACTCTTGTATATTTACTAGATTATACATAAACATTTAACAAATATGTCCGGGAAGGAAATTACGTACATTAAAATTTCTACATACTGGTTTGGTTAACATCTAAAAGTGATGATTATTCCCAACAAATTATTGAATTTGATATTTATTTTTTCACTACAGCTATTTCATTCTTTTTCTGCAGATACATTTTAAGGTCTTGGTATTGCAAATGAAAATGGGTGTACAGACTCTGAAACCACTCACTGTTAATAGTCACAGACCATTACACTCTGTATTTCACTCAATTCTTCATCACTTCTTTGCCAAATATATAACTCCAGTGCTGTTTTATGCCTTTTCCCACAAGAGTAGCTATGATATTTCTCATTCTAAATCAGTTTTTTTAGTTCTTATTTCAATTTTTATCTAGAATTATGCTTCTACATATGAAATACTTATTAATTTGAGTTTCTTCTCCTATTTACAGTTATTTTCAAAGGTGCTTTAAAATAATTTGTATTAAATTTCAATATAAAATAAAATTGTTCTGTTTTCAATGACTGTGTGAAATATAATCATTTTTGTCTCTGGACTTGATCCAATATTTCTTCCATTTTTGATACAGATGATCTAAAAGCAACCCAGCTATATTAATGACAATATCATCAAGCATTGCTTCATTAAGATTTAATAAGTGTTTGCAGAGTAATATAGAACTTTTGTTGACATTTTATTACCATATATGTAAAAAATCTGGCATTAATAGACATTTCAGTGTATATCTAAATAGTTTACTGTGAGCAAAGCAAAACATTTAAGAAGAATTTTAATTAGGCTTTGGAAAGTGTGGTACCCAGGAGAATGATTAAAAACTGGAATGCAGCATACATATCAGAGCTATTCAAATGCCCTTGTATAACTTAGTTATTTATTGCTTTGATAATTGGACACTTGCTAAGAGTGTAGAGATAGGGTAGGTGATTTTAGTTTGAAAATATAAGACATAAGCTCTCTGACATTTACATACATATCATTTACTTATGAAAATTCATTTAGAATGGAGCTGGAAATATAAGGATTATCCTCTGAAATTTAAGAGACATAATTTTTAAAACTTTTTATGACAAAACTAGGTCAAAGAATGTGATTTTTTTCCTAAGTAAGGGAAGTGCAGAAACTGCCTTCAGACACAGGTTCCTTCTTTTTAAATCTTTTCCTCACATATTAATTTTTGAATGAGATATGATGACCATTAAAACTAACTCATTTTAGTTGCAAATATAATGGCAGAATGTATAATAATCTATTAAAATATTTTCTGAAACTTGGTAATGAACTGATACATTTCTAGGTATTATTTACATTGTTAAGCTCTA
The DNA here is from genome assembly GCF_045843805.1 of Urocitellus parryii. Classification (NCBI taxonomy): domain Eukaryota; kingdom Metazoa; phylum Chordata; class Mammalia; order Rodentia; family Sciuridae; genus Urocitellus; species Urocitellus parryii. Next base: position 41,737,691 of record NC_135536.1, read on the forward strand.
ACAGTTCTTCAACATTTGAATAACTAAATAATGATAAGGTTTGCCATATGTTTCCATTTAATGAAGCCTTGTATTGATACTTAAATGCTTCATTAAGTCACAAGCTGCCAAAATAAGTAGTTTTTCTCTTGTCATAAATGTGACATGGTTTAACTAAAAAAGTCTTGTCATTTTAAAAATTAAGAATGCTTTTATTCTGCATATGTTATAAGCAACATCTCTCAATATTTCAGGTTTAGATACAAAACAGTTTTAGGAAGCTGACATTGTAGTTTGGGAATTTTGTGCACAATTTTCTTGTCAGTAGAAGGTTGTATGAGTTGTTATAACTATCATTTCATCGTACACTAGACAAAGTTTACATGCAATTTTCAAAAGCTTCTTGAAGTGACACCTGTTTCATTAATAATAACAATAATAATAATAATAATAAGCTAAAATGTCCTAGTCTGAGCTGTAAACACCAAATAAAAAACTGTAATTTCAGCAAAATCACATTTTTCAAGGCATTAAGTTACTTTAAAGAATGACAAGTTCAGAAAAATGACAAATTCAGATATTCTGAAAGAATGTGAGGCTTGGAACACTAACATCAAAATTTGCCTTTCTACTTTTGCAGTGAATATTTAAGACAATCATTTTGGAACATGGTTTATACTATCTAATAGGTGCTTATTTGGAATACAGAGGAATCTTTGAGATCTTCATATATTGTTTTTAGATCAGGTTGGAAAGTTTAGACATAAATAAATGATGATTTCAAGATTGGTTAATAATAAGCGGCTACTTTCAAGAAAATTGATTATATATATCAGTTGACAAAACAGGCTCACAGAAGAAATAAGTCACCATTATGTATTTATACTAAATTTATCATACATATACTTGAGTATATAACAAACATTACTTGAAATTTTTAAAAATATAGATTTAGAAAAATTATCAAGATTCTAAAGTTTAATAATTTCATTCTCAATTGTAATTCATTTTAATTTAGGTACCCAAGGAAGATATCATTTTTTAAAAGTTTTGAACTATAGATTTGTATTTAACCTACATAATTATATTGACCTTATTTCTTTTGTTCATATATTCATTATTACAAATTAATCATCTTAATCATAGTAATATGGAAAGAAAATGCAGTGTTCACTTACATAAAATTAGAAATAAATATACACAAAGAATAACAAGTCAGATTCTTCTGGTATATTCATTAACATAATATGGATATGAGAGACCTCTATAGCCAAATACTCTGTCTAAACATACCCTACTCCAGCAGAAGGGCAGACAACCACAATATTTTAGGGGAACAAAATAGATTTTCAATTTGAATTTGGGTCAAATGCCCCCAAGTTTTAGCCTCCACTATTGAAGTTCCCAATTAAGAAACACTGGAAATTAATAATCATCATAATACTATCTAATACTCTTTTCAATACAAATATAATAAGGATAGTTGTCATTTTGCCCAACTTTTGTCTCCTCTTTGTTCCTTTCTTTACATAATATAATGTCTAAAGTATTTATGAACAGTGAAAATAAGTAGAAAAACTTGGAGTGGAGAAAAGCAACATTCTTTTGAGTAAATACTAATATGATTCACAGGAGGCATCACAATAGCCTTCTTAGGAAATGATTCCAGGATAGTACAAGTACTGAACAATGGTATGGTGTATTTCATTCAGTCTGAGGGCAACATTTGGGGAAATTTGAAGTTTTATTAGAAAAATCAATTAAAACTGTGATCCTGAGTCTGCTGGTTTCTTGGATTCATCCAGGTGCTATTTAAAACTGTAGCCTCAGCCTTGATGATTCAAGTCCAGTAGGTAGAAGTTGAGTCCTGGAAAATGTAAAATTCAAGACTTTGTTCAAGTGATTCTAATTTGAACCATTAGAGTAAGGCTGAAGTTATTCAAAGTGTGATCCATAGATGAGTATGGAGGGCCTCACCTGGGAGGTCTTTGGAAATGCAAACTCTAAAGGCAAGTGTGCCTATAATCCAAGCCACTTCAGAAGCATGAAAGAGTTCAAGGACAAACTGGACAATGTAGACTCTGTCAAAAAAAAAAAAAAAAAAAAAAAAAAAAGGCAAAATCTGATTCTGAGGCCTCACCAGAGAATTACCCAATCAGATCCCAGATGGTAATTGTTTTAGTCAGTTTCTTTGCTGCTGTGAGTAAAAGCCTGGACAAGAACAATTGTAGAGGAGGAAAAGTTTATAGTAGTTTCCATTTCTTGAAGCTCAAGGTGAGACAAAACAACTTGGCAGTAGAGTGTGGTAAAGGGAAGTGGCTCACGTCATGATCAGAGATCAGTAAGAGACTCCACCCACCAAATATAAAATATGTAGCCCTAAGGCACCCACATGACCCACCTCCTGCAGCCACACCCTACCTGATTTCAATCCCCACTCAGTTAATCCCATCAGGGGATTAATTCACTGATTGGGTTAAAGCTCTCAAAACCCAATCATTTCTCCTCTAAACCTTCTTGCATTGTCTCCCACATGAGCTTTTAGGGGATACCTTATTTTCAATCCTTAATAATTATGAGGTTACCAGGTGATTTGCATACACATGAAGTGTCAAATGGTCTAGACTAAGAGGTTTGGAGCTAGACAAACCATTACTAGGTTTATGAATAATACGTGTGTGTACTTGTTAGATTCTGAGGTGACAGAGACTGACTAAGCTTGACTCAAAGTCTTGTATAGGCTCAAGCCTTGAAATTGAGTTCGACTCCAGAATGCCTATAATGTTAGTTTGCTATGAGAAATGGCAATACAAAGACCAAACTAATCAAATCAACATAATTATCATCTCTTCAAGTGGAACAACTATCTGGAAAGTCAAATTATAATCAGAGGAATTTAGAGGATCTCACCCAATGTCACCAGTGAGGGTGGCTGGAGGAATGTTTTTCATGTACCCATTGGGTAGGATTAACTCTTCCTTTGAAGATTCATTCTCCTCTGGACATATTGTATAATAGCAGAGTTCTTTACCCAAGCCCCCTTGTCTATGTAAACTTCCATTTATCTTCTGTGGATAGCTTCATTTCTTTCTCTCCAGTTGTACAGTTTAGTACTCTTGTGTGAACTATAATCTCAATACCAATAGCTTGTCTGCTACATATGATTACAAATAACCCAATTTGAAAATGGCATTAGATACAGACATTTTTACAATGAAGACATACAAATGTCTAACAACTATATAAAAATGCACAATATCACTAAAAATCAGGAAAATTAAAATCAAATCCACACTGAGATATGGCTTCACCATAGTAGGAATGGCTATTAGTGAAAAAGACCAAACATAAAAAGTACTGATAAGGATATAGAGAAAAGAGAACCATTATACACTGTTGGTACAAATGTAAATTAATACAGTCATTATGGAAAACAGTTTGGGGATTCCTTAGAAATCAACAGGGTCTATGTCCAATAGAAATGAGATCAGTCTGTCAAAGAGACATCTGCACTCCCATGTTTACTGAAGTACTATTCACAATAGTCAAGAAATGGAAACAGCCTACATGTCCATCAACTAATGAATAGGTAAAGAAAATGTGGAACATCCACATAATGGAATACTATTCAGTCACAAAAAACAATAAAATCCTGCCATTTGTGATAATAGGAGTGGAGCTGGAGATCATCATGCTAAGTGAATGAAGGCAGGCTCAGAAATGCACAGGAAGACAAATGCTGCATGATCTACTCAAATGAGAAATCTGAAAAAGTTGATCTCTTAGAAGCTGGGTGTAGAAATGAGGTAATGAAGGGTTAGTAAGAGTAGTGGGGCAGGAGCAGTGGGAAAGGTTGATCACTGTGTACTGAGCTATACACAGGAGCAAGAAAGTTCTAGTATTCTGTTGCACAGAAGAGTGGTCTGATAATATTGACATAGAGTGCATTTCTAAAACCTAGAAAACAAGATTAAGAATCTTTTCATTATAAAAAATAACAAGTGTTTGAGGAGGTGAATGTACTTGACCTGATTTAAACCTTACATAATGAATACATATATCTAAGCATTACATTGCATTCCATTAATATGTGCAAATTAAAAAAAAATTTAGTTGTAGATGGACAAAATAGCTTATTTATTTTTATGTGGTATTGAGGATCAAACCCAGTACCTCATGCATGCAAAGCAAGTGCTCTACCACTGAACCACAACCGCAGCCCGATATGTACAACTTTTTATGTTTTTGTGTATCAGTTCAAGAAAAAACAAAAATATGCTTTTAATTTGCTTCTCGATTGCAAGATATTATTATTTCATTTATGTATTTATTTATTTATATTTGTTATACCAGGAATTGGACCTGGGGCACTTAAACACTGATTCACATCTCCAGCCCTTTTCATATTTTATTTAGAGTTAGGGTCTCAGTAAGCTGCTTAGGGCCTTGCAAAGGCCCTAAGTTGCTGAGGCTGGCTTTGAACTTGCAATTCTCGTTAGCCTCCTGAGCTGCTTGGATTATAGGCATGTACCCCCATGCCTGTCAGAAAGATATTATTTCTTTTAGTATTATCACCTCTGAGGATGAGAAAAACAACAACAACAAAAAAGTAAGAACAGTAAATAAATTGCCCATTGTCCCACAACTAGTAAGCAATGGAACAGGATTAAAGCTCAGGCTTTCTAAATCTAAGCCCATATACTTTAGTGTGCAGCATGACCCTGCGTTGCCAAGTTTAGAACTTGGATCACCTAATTAAAAGAAACACTTATATTGTCTTATATTCTTTTTCCACTTCTTCTGGAGCTGGTCCTATTTCACACAGATACTGGTTTTAATAGTTTAAATTATATCTTCATCATTCCAAAATTTGGGGCAAATTCTTCAGCATAATTCTCAAGTACTAACAATTATTATCTTTTCCAAGATTATTAAATGCTTACAAAATATTTATTTAATAATGCTTTAGAATGGATCAAGACATAGTTAAAGAATCTCAGTAATTGGGCAAAATAAAAAGAGTGCGATTAAGTTACTTCAGGTTTATTTTTATTAATATCTCCTTTGTGCTGTTGAGTTTAGCAATAAGAAATTTTAAAGAAGAGATCAGAGATGGATAATTAACTATTCTCTATTTTCTTGATTCTGAGGTTTAAAAAATATGTTCTTAGCAACACAAATATTAATTAGATGCTAATTAATAATTTCACCCATGAAACATTTACAAAACAAATATGCAAATCTTCATAAACCAACTTGCACTCTAGTGATGATTAGGCTATCATTATATTCAGGAGCAATTCTGATGAATGCATAAGATTTTAAGAGTATGACCTAATGCTAATACAGGGGAAACTTAAAACTTTTTATTTTGTTTCTTTCTACCTCATAAGGAGAAAAATACACTTGTAATATTCTTATTTAAGTTACCTTTATACTTAAATATTTCATTTAATCTTTGAGATTATAGTTATAATTTGATCAAGATCAATGGATTTTAACATTTTTGGTTCATGAACTCTTGAAAATATAATGAAAGTTGCAAGTCATTCAACAGTAAGAAATGCCTTATTTGTGTAAACAGATTCCATGCAATATAAATTGTTTAAAGTTTCTTTGAAATTCATAAATGACTGTGATAAAAGTGAAAATCAGAGGATCAGACATCTACCCCTAGATGATGTCTAGGTATAAGATCTTCAACAATTTATCTCTTAGGGTATATCTTTATGATTGTTAATTCATATAATTAGAGAGTTGGTTTTTAAGGTACTAATCAGCTCTGAGAAAATGGATACTAAATTTAACTCTAAAAAATATTTTTAAAAGTGAAGATACAATGATTACATTTTTAAAAAATAAATGCAGCCATTTATATTCCAGAAAAATATTGTCATGCAGTGTTCACTTTGGGAAATCATCTGATTACTCAAGAGGTGAGGCAACGTCACTCAACAGAGAAACATGGTTCAAAATATTTTGAGAATTATCTTTGTAGTTGCCAACCACAGAATCTTTTTGTAATCTGGTATCAAATCACTTTGCAGAGACATTGATGAGCAACTGTAGAGACTCTTTGAATCATCATTGAAAATCGGGAAGCACTTGAAAACGGGTGCTGGCAATATTACCAATACTTTTTCAATAACAAAGATGGTATTATAGAACACAGACTGAGTTTCATAACCATAACAGGTAAAATCTAGATTGTATTATTAAGCAGAAAATTTCTAAAAAAACTGTGTTCTAGGAGTCAGAGGAAGTTAATTTAGAACAAATTGAGTCAAAAAAAAAGTTTCATTTTCTTTCTCGATATCAACCCTAGGTTAATTGATAAAATTTGCATTTCAGCAAAGTGTTGGGCAACCTTGATGAAAGGATGGGGAAATTTGGATGAAAGCATAATGAAGTTAGTAGATTGATAACCAGAAATTAGTATCTCCTATAGGACATTGTTGGGCTCTACATTTGGATCTTCTTTAGTAATGATGTATACTGATGAATTAGATGATAATATAGATAACAATGAATTTAATAGGAAAGTAAATTTCACAAAAACTAGAAATAGTACCTCTATACACTTCAACAGAAGGAAAATTTGACTGATTTTATTACAATATGTTTTTTTAATATTTATTTTTTAGGTGTAGATGGACATAACACAATGCCTTTATTTTTATGTGGTACTGAGGATAGAACCCAGGTCCTGCTCATGCTAGGTGAGCGCTCTCCACTGCTGAGCCACAATCCCAGCCCATAATATATGTTTTTTAAGAATAAATGCACCACTTGTACTTAAATACAGATATTCAATATTACACACACACACATACACACACACAAATTATAAAACTCCATCAAATATGTATTAGCAGAAACTCTGTGACCACTGTTGTGCCCCACACTGAGTGTTTTCTAGGTACTTCAGCATGAGGTGTACCACTTCGTGTAAAGTATCTTCCCTCAGTGGGCCCAAAATCCTATGTTAGCAGTCAAGGGAAAACAGTAAGAATGTACAAAAAGTTAAAGCTATAATAATAGCATACACATAGCACTAGGGAATAGAGAAACTTGTTCACAAAGGCTATGTTATTTGAGCTCCATTCAGTAGAAATTTGCCAAAAGATAGAAGACTATATGGAGGAATCTGGCAGGAAAGGTATTCTAAGCAGAGTAGACACCACCTACAAGATGTGGAAATATACTATTTTTAGGGGAAATGCGAGAAATTCCAAATAAATTCAATGGAGTGAGAAAGTTTAAGCCGGAAAGGGCAGATAATAACCAAGTATTGGAAATATCTTTATATGTCCAATTAAAAACTACAGACTTACTAAGTAGTGAAAGAAGTAGAAGAGAACTAAATTTTAATTAATTCCCATTCTGTGGCAGACATTCAACCAGATGTTTTTACTCATTTAACCCAATACACTGTAACACTTTAATAGAGAAATACTTATTAATGGAGCATTATTATTCCTGTTTTAGGGAGAAAAAAAATGAAGCTTAAAGAGACTAAGTAACCTGTTAAGAATCTGTTTGAAAAGTTACTATAGAGAATATTGGGAGAAAAGTTCCCTTGTATGGGAAGAGGAGAGAAAAGAATAATAATATATCTTGGATATACTGCTAAAATATTCTCTTTTCTACCACCTAATAGATGAATTACATGGAATCTCTTTCATGTACAGGAAGGTATTGGCTATTATCTTTTTCTGGTCAAGCTTCTTTCTTGACCAGAAAGATCCTATTTCTCTGGTTGTTGAATAAATCCACCATGAACTGAAAAAAAATCAAGAGCCCATCCTGACCCCCTAAAATTGGTTCAAGTATTTATATTGATCCAAGCAGACCCAAAGTTCTTCTTTATTAATTTTCCTGCTAGACGAATAAGGAAGCATGCCTTTTCCCTTCATCACTAAAACAATAATGTTATAATTTCAAATATACCTTTAACCACGTTCCCACCACACACAAAGTTCAAAAAGTGACAGTTCCCAGGCCCCATTGTGGAACCCAGAAGTCCTCAGGTGTTACCTGGTACTGATCACTGGTCCTTTTGAGTTTTTGATGTACTTCATTTTATTTCCAAGGAATCAATATATCCCCTTAATGTATGAGTCAGTTTATGATCTGCTTCTGTTGCTTTCAATCAGAAAGTGTCCTAATTCAACATTAAACTCTGAGAAACTTCCACCTTCTATTCTTCAAATGCAGATTGTCTAGATGATTTCCGAGGACATATTGGCTATTTGTTTTAGGCTGAATTTGCCCTGAGTGATTTTGTTATCTCCCAGATCCAAAGGAACCCTCAATGTAAATAGTTTGACACTAACCAGCCATCACAGGAAAGAGTAGATAATTATTTAAAAACAACACAAAATATTGACAACATAACTAGAATAATTAGTCTGAGAAGTAATTGGATCATGAAAGTGCTAACCTCATCAATAGATTCATCCATCAATGAATTCTTAATCTGAATGGGCTATTATTGGGGGGGGGGGGTGGAAACTATAGAAGGTAGCACCTAGTTGGAGGAAGTAGGTAACTGGGACAGGCCCTAGAAATGTATTTCTTGTCTCTGGTCCCTTTTTCTCTTACTATGCCTCCTGACTGCCATGAACTGGGCAGCTTTCCCCTAACATATCCTTCTTCCATGATGTTCTGCCCAAAGCAATGAAGGTGCTCGACCATGTGCTAAACCCATACGCCAAAATAATTGTTCCTTCTTTCAAGTTACTTTGTCACATGTTTAGTCACTGTGATGAAAAGTTGACTATGTTTTTTTGTAGAGAAGTTTACATAATACACACTATAAGATAAACATATAAATATTTCTGAAGTAAAACTGATAACATAGCTGAATGTTTTTTTTTCTGGTTATCTTGTTGGCTTATATTCCATTTAAAATTAGAAAAAAAATGCAAATAACATGACACAGTAGTTGAATTTATATTTTATTCTCTTTCATACTTCTTTCTTCTGTGCATGTATATGCATACGAACATTTATGTTTACAAATATTTAAACTTTAAGTAAATGCCTAGAAATCACTTGACTAAAATTGCCTGGTCCTAGTTAAATCTTCTCAATTTCTTACAAAACCAATTAAGCTTATACTGAAATTACTTCTCTACTTTGTCTGTACTTACTGAGAAGTTTATATTCTATTGTGTAAATTGGACTTTGGAGCAGCATTTAATTGTGATATAAGTTTAACGTTGTCAGTTTCATCACTCATATTTTGATTAAAAATGCCCTTTAGTTTTCACACTTCTAAAGTTTCCCTCAATATGCTTAAATTTATTATAAAACTCTTCTACCATCATGCATGACCACTCTGTCTTCGATGCTAACTGCATTCAATTCATCCTAATTATCCTTGTTAACACTTTTCTCTTTGCCTTCTAAGGATGCTGCCATAATGCGGATGGAGTACATTGTGCTTACTGTGCTTCTATGTAACGCGTATGGATCATGATTACCATACGTGTTGCATAGCCATATCTATTCCTCTCTTATTTATTTAAATTATATATAGATTCATTTAAAAAATTCAAGGTATTATATGCAAAATACTTTTTTCTTTCTCACTCTGAGCATTAAACCACTTCAATAGCACAAACAGAAAAACTGTTGTATGGAGTTTGGTTAAAATAGATCAAGGGTGAGAAACAGTAAATGCACAAAGGACTTATACAGTAAAGTGGAAAAAATGAGAAAAACAATACATTCATAAGCACATTGTTGGCTTAGAGTTCTGCTCAGTGGCTCCCTGCAGTTGTTCAGTGAAATTTAAAATGTTAAGCAAGGCCCTGAGTCACCAATATGAACTTCTCTTCCAGCTTAGTTTCCACTCAATCTAGTTTCAGTTAGACTCCCAGCATGTGTGCTATGCTTTCTGGCCTCTTTGTCTTTGCTAATGCTATTCTGCTTTCCAGATTAAAAAAAAAAATCATTCTGCTATGCTTTTAGTTTTCCTTCACAAATATCTATATGTGTATCTTATAGTGTAAATTATGTAAACGTTTCCACACATAAACATGCTGGGAGTTTTTTGCAGATTAGAAAACTAAGTTTTAAAGTAGAGAGTAAGCAACAGAAGATAATTTGAGTTCTTACAGCACTTGATAACTTTCTTAATGAATCAGATACATCTTCTTTGTATAAAAAATATAAATAAGACTTATATGGTCTATTCATTATTTATCTTTATTTTATTCAAAGATATTTAAGGTAACTTACAAAAATAAAAGCATTTTATCTTATTTATTTTAAGTTCTTTTATTTATTTTTTTCTCTAAAGAGGTGATAGTACTTTAGGAAGGATGTAATGGAGGCTCAAGTCTTATTCTTCTTTTCCTTTTGAAATGAACAAAAATGTATTAAAATAGGATAAAACCTATGACAGGTCTGGAATAGAAATTAATAATTCCAAAATTTATATATATATAATTCAAAACATATAATTCAAAATATGTACATATAATTCAAAAATCAGATATGTAATATATAATTCAAATAATTCAGTTCTAGTTCCTATGAATCTCGTTTTATTGCAATTGCTGAGAATATTCTAAAGCTGCTCTTTCCAAAAGTTTTCAACACATTTATAAAACATATTTGCCTTGGGAAAGACTAAATAAATCTCTTGATTAGGAGTAAAGACAGGGGGCACTGTTTAGAGTGACTACTTTACATGCATTCTCTTGTTTGCCTCTTCAAATATGTTCTATGAAAACAACACTAAAGCATACTAGTTTCCACAGCAGCTATTTGCATCAAAATGACAGCAAAGGGATAGGCAACCTACACACCTGTAGCTTGAAATGAGAGCATACATGAGAGCAGGCAGTGAGGCTGAATGAAACCCACTATGTAGTCTATATTCAATATCTGCATGCTATTTGTCTGAAAGGGAAAGCACATAGAACATGGTGTGTAGCAAACCCAAGGAGGATCCTGTGAAAAGCCATTTAGTGGGCCTGCTATGGAGAACCAGTCAGACTAAATAGAAATATTGACAGGAATATGAATATGCAGCATCCTCATTAACAGCAAAGAGATGAAATAGCAAGACACAGTGAAAGCCCTGCTGGGGATGTTCACTTAACACAGTGCTTGAGGGTTGCAGGCTGGCTTCTGGGTAACCAACTTACTCATGTCAATTTGCCTCATATAGAGTTATGGCTTAAGATTGTATGAAAATATTTTCTTTTTTTAAAAAATGTTATTAGATGTTGATGGACCTTTATTTTATTCATTTATTCATATACGGTGCTGAGAATCGAACTCAGTACCTCACACATGCTAGGCAAGCACTCTTCCACTGAGCCACAACCCAGCCCCTGAAAATACTTTCAATGGCCATATTGATCACATGGAAAATAAAGGTAACTATTCCCACATTTTAGTACTGTATATCTACACTAATAAAAGTGATTAAGCAGAAAGAATAGGCCTCTTATTGCCTATGGAAAAATCTGTAAAATAAATGAAAGTAAATATAGTACTCAGGTTATGGTGCAAGACTATTTTATAAAACTTCTTAAAGCAGAAAAGAGTATGGTTTAGTATTAAAAACTATAATGACCTAAAACAGTAAAATATAGACCTTAAAATAAAATGGAAGATAAGGAGTTATATATTCAGAATGAATATCATAGTTGCATCTCCTACACATAACCACAATTGTTGCTACTCCACCCCAACTTCTCTATATACCTCCAAGTCTCCTTACTCCTCTACTCAGCCACCTACTTTCAGGTAAACTACCTCTATCCTTGGACATAGGCTAGCAGTAGGTGCTTTTGTCCTAACTAATCAAAGTAATATTATATCTGGATTATAGATATAAAAGTGGATGGGGTCACTTGGCTTTGAGGGGGCAAGATGTCCAGTCACACAACATTTTTGTGCTGAAGGGCCTTGCACTTGGCTTAATGCTATAAATATATCTTTGATCTTGTGTATTTCGTAGGTGAAGTTCCAAGAGACTCTGAAGTACTATGAGGTATGTGTTATATATGCATCTACTGACAGTTCTTGCTGCACATTTGCAGGTAACATTACTAATATACCAGGAGCTGAGCACAAAATGTGTGCCCACATGACACATGTAAATTCAGACTCAAAGTTAGTATGAGATGTTTTATATTTTTAAGTGAGAGCACTGATAGCCCGGAGAGACTTTCCATTGGAACCAGAATTTTCTTCATACAGAAATAGTGAAGTGCAAGAAATGAATAATCAAGCAGTCTTAATATATTTTTTACTCATATAACTGTTCTGAATTATCTAACCACTTGGATTGAAAATGGTGAAATAGAAAGAAAGGGAAAGAAAAGACAACTCATACTTTCTTTCAGTCTCTGAGTAAACAGAAGATAGGGGAGTCTATCTTTTTGTTTTGAAAACAAAAATAATTGAGTCTATATTGTGCAGATTTTGACTGTAATAAAAATGAAATACCAATGCCAGTACCAACTACAAACTATAATTTTGGCGATGTTGCATGAGTTAAATGTTCTTATATTTGCATTTAAAACTGATATTGCACAGCATGAAGGCAAATGATACACTTGCTAACTATTTAGATTTTTAATATAATTTACTTAGAATACTATTAAGTAGCAAATAAAAAATGTTTTGACAAAATAAGAGGAAGACTTCAGGAAAAAATGTTAAAGCTTTATATTTTATGACATTTCATTTCCATTTTTCAGTGAGTCCTACAAGTTACATATCTGGTCTTAGATTAGGGAGCATGTAGTCTAGTGTGGGTAGAACAGGATGATTGAAGATGATGTGTGCTACAAGTTATCAAGAAAAATGTTCATTTCCTTTCTTTTTTTTTTAATATTTATTTTTTAGTTCTCGGCGGACACAACATCTTTGTTGGTATGTGGTGCTGGGGATCGAACCCGGGCCGCACGCACGCCAGGTGAGCGCGCTACCGCTTGAGCCACATCCCCAGCCCCTCATTTCCTTTCTGAACATTTCTAGAAGAGACTCAGCTTCTCTATCCCTGAACATGTGTTTCAGAAATAGTGGGAAGTATCGAGACCACAATATAGATCAACCTTCAGGTGAAGATGGTGGAATGAATAACATATTGGAGGGTAGGAAAGAAACTCAGCCCTTGATGACATCCATTGAACTTTTGAATAAACCCAATGCATGTCCATAGAATAGAATAATAAGTGAAGTTAATGCATGTTTATTTGAAACAGTTTGAGTAGAATTTTGTTGCAGGTGTCTTTTACATATTAACTTATAGACAATGTAGTAGAAAAGAAGAATAGATACAAACCAGAGATGTTTTTGAATGAGACAAAAAAAATTTAAAAATTTTGAGGAAGTCATATTTATTATAACAAAATCAGAGACTGCATTAAGCAATTAAAAATAAAATATATGAAGCAGATAATGCAAATCAATGATTTGAATCAACTTGACATGCTATGGGTGGATGAAATAAAATTGACACAGGTTTAAAATAATAGAGAGGAAGGCTGACAGAGAAACAACATAGATTCTAACAGCAATCTAAAATATTCTGAATAAAATAAAAACCCAAATGATTTTTAATAAATTAGCTAAATCACAGGTAGAATTAGAATGGCATCTGAAATAACAAGGTGATACTTTGTATCTTAAGAATAAAAATAAATTTCAGTTGCAGTGGTGAATGCCTATAAATCCCAGTGGCTGAAGAGGCTGAGGCAGGAGGAACATGAGTTCAAAGCCAGCCTCAGCAATAGCCAGGGGCTAAGCAACTCAGTGAGACCCTGTCTCTAAATAAAATACAAAATAGGGCTGGGGATGTGTCTCAGTGATTGAGTGCCCCTGAATTCAATCCCCAGTAGATTTTTCCTCTCCAAGAATAAATGAGAGAAAACAGTGCAACAATGATAAATAATTTTGAGGGAAAAGGACATGATCCAAGGTTACTACACCCAGGCAAGCTATGATAAGTATGTGATGTCAATAAAAACATAGGCTACTATATACAGGTATCTAAAAGTTCAATTTGTATAAACTTTCTTTAAAATGTCTTCAACCAATCTTAAAATGAATCACTATAATCACTGTCCCTAAGTCTTCTGAGCTCTAATATTACCCTTCCTCTTAAGGTCAGATAAATATCATTAGAGACCCAATCCAAAGAACTTAAAGAAAAGATAATCTCTGCACAAATATTTCTCAGTATCTGAAGCATCTGTTTATTACATTTCTCCCTTTGAATTATAGCTGCTTCTTCTTGACACATCTCTTGTGGACATATCTGCATGTTATTCCAGATTTTTGTTGCTTTATTTATTTCAAAATGTACACACAATTATTCTTATTTATTTCCCATGATTGTGCCAAGACAATTATTAGAATGTAGTAATTAATAGAGTTTGTTATAGATGCAAGAGTACAAAGCACCACCAGCACAAAACTCAGTTGCTCAATCCCCCCAGGCCTATGCCTATTTTGCTAGGGATCTTCCTATCACAAAGATTGCCCTAAAAATTTGTTCGTACTCTCTATGTTTGAAGTCTTAGTCACTCTTTTATTTCTAATTTCAATCAAAACACTAGTTTTCAGTAGTTTCAACACTTCAGGAAATCTGCTCTTGAGGATTAGATTATTATTCATTCATTCATTCAAATATAAAAAAAGTTTACATTTTTTTATTGTTCGATTCTGACATTTGAAAATAGTAATTTATGTCTTCCTGTGTTCTTTTGGCCTCGCTAATGTCTCAATTAATTACTTTTTTTTCCAAAGTAAAAATCTCCTTACTAAGTAGATATGTATACATTTAGACCTTTAAAAACCACTTGTGTGTATGTGTGTGTGTACACACACACACATACACACACAGAAAATTTGCAAGTCTCTAATTAGGTTTTCTTCACTGAGCTCAGAGCTCCTACTGAATTCTTTGTCTTGACTCCCGGTCAAAACACCTCTGCTTTTACATTCTTCCAAGATTGTACATATATATTTTTTTAAATCCCCAAACTTGTTCAGCATAAACTCTTCTTTGGCAATGGTACCCAAAGAATGTCTTTCCTCCCTTCTCTAACAAGCCATAAGAACAAAGACTCTTTTTTTTTTTTCATCCTATATAAAGATTCTGGAGAAAATTTAAGGTATCACAACTATTTTTGCCATTATCAATAATGCTGAGATGAAGATATTTTATTCTTGGCATTGATAATTACAGAATACAGTTTTAGACCTGCAGTTGTTGCACTGCTAGGGAAAAATGCATATTTTTCACTAAGGGAAAAAAGGAGAAGCGTGATCCTTATTTGCAAAATACAGAAACACCTAGAAGTCATAAGCAGAAAGCACAAGGTAAGACAAACACAATTCAACATATTGGCTGCAGCAATTAAAAGACAGAGACTTTCATATAAGTAAAAAATTAAATCCAACTCTGGGCACTCCATGTTCATTAGACTAGTATTTGGTAACATCCAAAAAGGAGGACGAGGAGGAGGAGGAAGAGCACAAGGAAACAAACAACAAGGAACCTAAATTGTATCAATAAAGCAATGATGACCTAAACCACAACATCGCAGCTTATCCATATTGTGAAATATAAAACAGTTAAAAAGTCTTGTTGTGTAAGGTATCATAAATTCAAACATGGAATGCTTTTCAAGACAAGTAAAAATGAAAGTATACTATGCAAGATATAATTTATTTATTTAAAATAAAACCACATGTTTCATATGTCCAATATATAGACAGATATATCTGAGATGATGCAATCCATTTGAATAAGGAGGTTATTGCTAAGGAGGTGACTAGAATTCAGTATGATTCAAGAGGGCTTTCATTGACTGTATATTGTTTTTATGTTTCACAGTGAAAGTTTACTCAGATGAACTCAAACACTGAGCCACATCCCCAGCCCTATTTTGTATTTTATTTAGAGACAGGGTCTCACTGAGTTGCTTAGTGCCTCACTTTTGCTGAGGCTGGGTTTGAACTATCCATCTTCCTGTCTTAAACTCCCAAACTGCTGGGATTATAGGCGTATACCACAACTTACAACTATGTCTATTATTGTTTGAATTGGAAGTGTGCTGGAGAGCATCTTTTCCTCAATGCTTTGAGTTGTAAGCTTTTCAAGAATAGGTTTGGTTTGTTTTTCTATATTTTGTGTTCTTAACAGTTCAGGGTTTACTCTCTTTTACTGCATAAATTTTTCATTTCTTTTTTACATTGAGAGGCAAAATTATATATTTTATCCCCCTGAGTGTTTTTTATGGATATAAAGCAAGAACAAAACAAAATGAAACAAAGCAAAACAAAACAAAAAATCATGTTTCTATCACCCAACACTTCTAAGAAATACAGGTCACATATTTAAATGAAAAGAGACTCAGAGCAAACAGTAGCTCTTAAATTTCGGTTAAGTAAGAAGTAGAAGGCCCATTTAACTCATGAACTGGGAAGAAAATCAAGGTTTTTTTTGTTTGTTTTGTTTTGTTTTGTTTTGTTTGTTTTTCATAAAAGGAAGCTAGAGTAAAACAACAGGGGTTGGGGAGAAGTATCTTATGAAGATGGGAGACCAGTAGAGAATGGAGATGGAGTGGGAAAGAGTGGAAGGAAAGGGGAAGTACTGGGGAATTAATTGGCCAAATTATGTTAGTGTGCATAGTGTACACATATGAGTATATCACAATAAACCCCACTATTATGCATAATTATAATGCACCAAAACAAAAAATTTTAAAAAGAGAATTTGTCATTAATTGAGCCACCATGTCTAGAGAATGCACTAGTTCATTAGGAATAGACATGGGAAAGGATGCAGAGCTACATCTTTTGTACTTTTCAAGAAGGACTGTGAGATAGTACAGATGCTGGAAAAGAGTGTGGCAGTTATAGAAGTCAGCAGTCACACTCCTGGGTAATTATCAGAGACCTGAACCTCATTGTCACACAAAAGCCTGTACACAAGTGTTCACAGTAACTTTATTGGTAATAACCAAAACATGATATCAGCCCTTATTTTCTTCAATATGTGAATGGATAAATAAATGGTGATATTATCTATATAAGTGCCGCGTCCCCTCACCAGCAAAGGAAACACGACACAGGATTCTTCCTTCAGCAGTTTATTCAGGCCTTTATTTTGACATGTCTTCTAGCTTCTACTACTACTCCTACTGCTACTTCTACTGCTACTCCTACTACTCCTACTACTACTACTACTACTCCTGCTACGTGCCCCAGCCCTAATAAAGCAGATAAAGCCCCAATGCACAACTGCCACGTGGATCTTTCTCATAGGGTGTTTTACAGCTACGTGCCAACTCTCCCAAAATAAGGAGTTGTTTATCACAGGCCACGGCGCTTATCAGCGCCATCTTGTAATGGCGGCCACAGTACACAGAAACGGCTCACTACATATAAGGAAATGTCACTCAGTAATAGAAAGCAATGAATTATGCACACAAAAACTCTGATGTATTTTTTTAAAACTATACCAAGTGGAAAAAAAACATTATTTCACATCTCTGTAATGATTATACATGTGCTTTCTAGATTTTGAAAAGTATTTTTTCTTTGAAAATATCAAATAGGTCTTCATATCACAGATTCATTGAGAGAAATTGTCTTAGAAGTGAAAAGAAAACCCTAAAAGATCCTAGAAATGTAATTTGACATAAACAAAAGAATAGTTACAAATACATTGACCATTTCTTCATTTCATCAAACCTGTATTTACAGACTAAGGAAATTGTCTTTTCTAATGCTTTCCCCAAATAATAGAAGACAGACTGAACCAAGTGACTTTCCCTACCACAACTGTTATAGCTCAGGAGGTTTGGAGCTGAGACAAGGAGCCTTTTCTTTTTTAATCTAATGATCTATTGATAGTATAATCGACCCATTTTTCTATTTCAATTTACATGATCTTTCAAAAGCTTTGGTCTTTTCACTGCATTTTTTTTTCTTTATAGCCTTAACTTAACTTTTCCATTATTATTTCTCCTCACTTGGAAAAATTTAGGTTGCTAATACTTTCAGGAAGCTTCTCTGATCACATTTTCCTATATGGGTAATTTGTCCATCTCTATCACATAGTAGCCTGATATTTCCTCAAGTATCACAGTGCCTTATATTTTTTGGGTTATAATTTATTTCTTTCACTAAATTGTAGACTTTATAAAGACAGACAGTATGCATTTTTGCATACTATTGTATCCCTAAGTAATATTTGCTATACTCTAAGTATTTAATGACATTTTATTCAATAGATAATTCATTCAAACTACTCTACCTCTCTGATTTCTCAACTTCTAAATGCAGTTATAACTAGAAGATATTGAAAATTAGCTAGGTGTTTTAGTTAGCTTTTTCATCATTGTGACCAAAATGCCTGACAAGAACATTATACAGGAGGAAAAGTTATTTTGGTTCACAGTTTCCTGAATTTTGGTTCACAGTTTCCTGGGTTCAGTCAATAATTAGCCAATTCCATACTTCTGGGCCAAGATGAGGCACGACACCACTGCACAAGGGCATGGTGGACAAAAGCATCAGGACATGGCAACCTGGAAGGAGTTGGGGAGGGAGAGAAGGTTGGAGGGAGAGAACTGTGTTCACAAGGAACAGAATATAAACCACAAAAGCATTTCCCTAGCGCACTATTTCTTACAGCCACACCCTATCTGCCTACAGTTTCCACCCAGTTAATCCAACAATTAGGCTATCTATTCTTACAGTCATTTCACCTCCAAAGAATCTGCATTGTTTCACTTTTTATGGACACCAAATATCCAAAACATAACATTCTTTCCCCTGTCTCCCAAGATAAATGCATATCTCAATATGCAAAGTATGTTTAGTCTGTTTTTGAAAGTCCCCATAGTCTTAGCAGTATCCACACTGTCCAAAAGTGTAAGCCCAAAGTCTCCTCTGAGACTCAAGGTGAACACATGGATGTTTTTCCCTTGTAAAGTTCAAAATCAAGTCACATATATCCATAGTGTCACACAGTAAACATTTCCATTCTAAATGGGAGGAATATAGACTTAGAAAGAAGAGATATAACCAAAGTAAGACCAAAAATCCAGCCGGGCAAACAATCCTATAATTTCAGGCCTGGCCTCTGAAGCACATGGCATCATCTCCAAAGGGCTTTGTGTAGCTTCACCTCTGTGGCCTTGCTGGTTACAGGCCACATGGTCTCTCTCTTGGCTTTTCTCTTCTCAATTTCTGCAGATTTCCTCAGCAGATGTTAAAGTCATTGGTATCTTTTGATCTCAAGGGTCTCCACCACAACTCTAGCTTCTTTCTCACTTGTACATACATTGCCCTCTCAGTGGAAATCTGTGGGGACGCTGGCTTGCTATTCTTTGCTCCATGATCTCCTAACTTCAGCATCCAGCAATCTTGCAGAAACAGCAACATGTGGTTGATGACAAGGTTTGCCACCATCTCTAGCAGTAGTCAAATCTCCTAAAACCCACAATTGCAACAGACTCTGAGTAGCTAAGCACAGTGAGACAACTTCCTAGGATCTGCTCTGCAAATGGGGTGCCCCCCCCAAGTTCTGTCCTCAAAGGAATTTTTATTTTTATACCCTTGAGCCTAAGATGGGTGTGATCTTGCTTATTCCTGAGAATCCCTCAAGTCATTTTTCTATTGGTTCTGGTTAAAGTAGTTAGCATATCATTCATGGCTATAATCTCTTTAAAATTGTACCTCTTTAATCCAGGTTTTATTTGCACTTTTGTGACCAAATTGCAAATTTTTCAGGTCTTTGCTTTCTGTTGTGCTTTCTGCTCCTGATTATCACAGTGTACTTGGTTAAAAGCTGCCAGCAATATTCAGGCCACCTCTTAAAGGCTGTGCTGCTGTGAAATTTTCTCCACGAGATTTATTAATCCATTAACTTTAAATTCAGACTCACAGAAAGTCTTAGGGCATGGGCAAAATGTAAACAACTTCTTTGCCAGAATATAACAGGATTAGCCCCTAGTCCAATTTCCAACAGAGTCCTTCTCCTCTGAAAACTTCGGAGCCCAATCTTTACTGCCCACAGTCCTGTGGACATTGTGGTTTTCTGAGCTTCTACCAGAATTTCCCATTAAGCTCTGCTTACAACATTCTATAGATTTCCAGCTCATATCTCTAATCTTTTCAAAATTCCTCCCCCTGCGAACTAGACCCCAAAATTTCTGAACCACAGTCAAGTTAGTCACAGCAGATTCCCCATTCTTGGTACCAATTTCTGTATTAATCAGGTTCTCTAGAGGAACATAACACATGGATATAAATTTATGATTATATATGACAATAAAAAGAAAATTTATTTGATTGCCTTATATAATCAGAAGCTGGATAGTCCCACAATGACTTCTGTAGACTGGAGAGCTGGAGAAATGAGTAGATTCTCAGTGCAAAAAGCTGGAGTCTCAGATAGAACACCAATGATATATCTCCAATCGAGAACTAAAGATCTGGAAACTCCTTAGAGAATAGCTGGTTAGAGTCCGCAATGTTTATAGAAGCTGAATTAACAATAGCTAAACTGTGGAACCAACCTAGATGTCAATCAATAGATGAATGGATAAAGAAACTGTGGTATATATACACAAAGAAATATTACTTAACATTAAAAGAGAATAAAATTGTGGCATTTTTAGGTAAATGGGTGGAGTTGGAGAATACTATGCGAAGTGATGTAAGCCAATTCTCCAAAACTAAAGGCTGAATATTTTCTCTGATTATTGGATACTGATCTACGATGTAGGGTGGGGCATGGGAAGAATGGAGGATCTTTGGATATTGGCAAAGGAGAGAGTGGGGAGAAATTGTGAGGGTAAGAAATATGGTGGAATAAGATGAACATCATTATCCTAGGTACATGTATGATTGCATGAATGGTGTGTCTCTCTAGTCTCTGTACTGTGTACAACCAGAGAATTGAAATGTTGTGCTCCATTTGTGTTCAATGAATTGAAATGCATTCTGCTGTCATATACAAATAAGTAGAATAAAAAAACACTAAAAATGTTTTAAAAAAGAAGAAGACTAAAGAAGCAGGAATATCATGCATGCAGGTGGTCATAGCAGCAGTCAAAACACTCATTCAAGAAGAATTAAGCTTGGATCTGCATTATCTTCTTCTTTCTTCCACCTTTTTATTTTATCCAGGTCTCTAACCTATTAGACTCTGTTGCTCACACTTAGGATGGGTCCCTTCTCAGTTTGCTGTCCCACATGCCAATAATTTTTAGAAATGCCCTGTTATGATTTTTTATGTAATGTGTCCCCCAAAAGCTCATGTTTGAGCCAATGCAAGAAGGTTTAGAGGACAAATGATGGGATTATGAGAGTCTAACCCAATCAGTGAGTTAATTCCCTGAAGTTGGCTAAGCTATGGCTGGAGGATGTGGGTCATTAAGGGCATGTCTTTGGAGAATATATTTTGTATCTGAAAAGTGGAGTCTCTCTCTATGCTATCTGATTATCATGTGAGAGTCTTCCCTCCGTCACACTCTTCCACCATGATGTTTTGCTTTACCTTGAACCCCTAGGAATGGAGCCAGCTGTCTATGGACTAAGACCTCTGAAACTGTGAACCCTAAAATAAACTCTTCCCCTTTTGAAGTTGTTCTTGTCAAGTCTTTGAGTCACAGCAGAGAAGACACTGTCTCAAACACACCCTCATTGACATATCCAGAAGCCTCTTATTCTTAGGCATCCCTTAATTCGATTGAGTTGACAATTCAGATTAGCCATCACATTAGACTCTGGGAAGAAAAGTAACATTCATTTATTGTTTCAAATTTGGAGTTTTACATATGATTTCTTTTGATCCTCCTACAATATCCTAATATAGAAGGAACTATCAACACCTTTATCTTAACAATTACAAAAATAAAAATTAGTCTAAGGGTTAGATGATTTATCTTCCCTTTGGTTTTATAGTAAGACCTTGGAAAGTTGAGAGGTTGACTAGTCTGTAAGCAAAACATGGTTTTCTCACATGACAAGTGATGCTAGCTGTTGGCTGAAGGGTCAGATGGGATATTAAGTGGAGGAGCGGTGTGTTCCTTTCTTTAAAGTATTATGTTGTCCTTGTGGATCTCAACAAATAAGAAGACATCCTGCTTTTATTCTGAAAACTTTATCACTACATAATGTTATGTTCTAGAAACTTGAAAAATGTTCTGATTTCATGGATTCCAGACAGGTATTTTCCAGTTAATATTGTCACCTTTTTCATCCCTCATATTGTTCATTGTGTTTTTTGTCCCTGATTAGTTATTTTTCCTGCTATTTATGGGTTTCTAATTTTGATGGTCATCTTAGAGAAGCATCTTTTGATCTCATTGATTTCTTGTTGTATCTTTTTTTCATTTGTTTTATTTATTTCATCTCTTATTTATTTGGAGAATAATTTCTCTTTTCTTCTAATGTCAGAAGGTGAAATCCAGGTCCTTGTTTTAGAAAGATCTTCTCTTATAATATGGCTTTTATTACATACCAAATCTGTGATGTGCTATACTTTCATTTTCTTTTATTTTAATATATTTATAATTTTTCTTTGATTAATGAGTTGTTTAGAAGTATTATGTGCAGTTTCCTAATATTTGGCAATTTTTTCAGATATCTTTCTCCTATTGACCTTTAATTTCATAACTTTATGGTCACAGAACATAATTCACAGTATTTAAGCTCTTAATTATGTTGAAACTGATTTTATGACCCATAATATGAACTATTCTATCAAATATTCCACATGAATTTGAAAACTTCTTCTATTTTGGGATAAAGTATTCTGTAAATGCTGGTTGGTTGCAGTTAATTGAGCATGTGTTTAAGTCTTTGAACTTATTAATTTTTTTGTCAACTTATCAGTTATTAAGAGAGAATTCTAAAATATCTGACTGTAACTATAAATTTGTCTGTTTCTTTTAAAATTCTCTTAATTTTAGGTCAACACATTTGGGGGAGGGTACAGATACCAGGGATTGAACTAGGGCATTCAACCACTGAGCCACATCCCCATCCCTTTTTTTATATTTTATTTAATACAGGGTCTTACTGAGTTGCTTAACGCCTCAGTTTTGCTGAGGCTGGCTGGCATTGAACTCTCAATCCTTCTGCCTCAGCCTCCAGAGCCCCTAGGATTACAGGCTTGCGCCACGCCACCTTGCCCTGCTTAGGGCCACCTCGCCCCGCTTAGCTCCACACATTCTGAATCTCAGTTGTTTGAGTCAGAGACTAAGTATTGTTGTGTTGTCTAAATGAACATGTCAACTTTGTCATTATGAAATACCCCTCTTTATCCTTACTCCTATTCCTTGTTTTGAAATATAAACTGGCTCATATTCATATTAGCCTGCTCAGCTTTATTTTGTTTAGTGGTAGAATAGTATATACCTTTGTGTTCTTTTATTAGTCATGTCTTTGTCATGTTTAAATATGAGGTGTCCCCCCAAAGCTCATATGTGAGACAATGCCAGAAAGTTTAGAGGTGACAGGAGGGTTGAGAGCCTTAACCTAAACAGTGCATTGATAAACTTGAATGTAATACCTAGGTGGTAACCCTGGGCAGATAGGCTGTGGCTGGAGGATGTGGGTCACTGCAGACCAAGCTTTAGGGTTTTATTTTGTTCCTGATCAGTAGAGCTCTCTCTGCTTCATGATTGCTATGTCCTGAGCTGTTTTCCTCTTCCACACCCTTCTACCATTATGCTCAACCTCACCTTGGGCTCAGAACTATGGAATTGGCCAACTCTGGACTGAGACCTCTGAAACTATGAGCAACAAATAAACTTTTCCTCCTCTAATAGTTCTTATCAGGTATTTTTGAAAAAGCTGACTGAAGCAGTCTTCATATTTAAAATGAGTTTCTTATAAGTCACCTACAGTTGGGTCTTGCTTTTTAGTCACTCTAACAGTATAAACCTTTTGTTTTGAATATTTAAACTATTTAGATTTAATGTTACTCTTGATATTTTTGGCTTATATTTATCATCTTACTGTTTTCCATTTGTCCTATCTCTTCTTTGGTTTTTTCCTTTTCATCTTTTTGTGATTTATTTGTTTGTTATGTGTATTTAAAATATTATTTTTATTTATTTTGACTAGGATTTATTAATTGTTTAACTAATGGGGTTCCACATGATATTTCAACACATGCATTGAATGTTGCATATACTGGTCACATCTAACCTCCCTTTATACTTCTTCTTCCCCCACGTGACCTTCCTAACATCTAGTAATCATTATTATTCATTCAAGTCAACATATGAATGACAACATGTGGTTCTTGTCTTTGATTTATTTCACTTACATAATGCCCTTCAGTTCTATCTATTTAACTGCAAATGATAGAATTTCATTTTTCTATATGGGTGAATAATATTCCACTGTGTATATATGTACCACCTTTTTTTACCCTTTCATCTGTTGTGAACACAGGTTGATTCCATATCTTAACCATTATGAGTAGTGCCACAGTAAACATTGGTATGCAGGTGTAATAATTACTTTATTACTCTACTTTATCTGTTTTATTGGTTTATGAGACTGCTTTAATTTTTAAGGGATTGCCTTTGGGTTGATAAGATTTCATAAATAGGCTGAAATATTAGCTGTACTTTTCAAGGATGAGTAAAATTTTGATGGCTGTATAAAAAATAATAAGCACCGTTGATTAAAAGGAATTCTGGTTAAAACAAAATGAAACAATTTGTGTGTAGAGAAATTTGACTGATTTAGTTGAAATGTCTTTACATCAGAATGGTAAGACTTCCAACTAGGAAAGGAAGAATAGCAGTTTAGACAGCATTACTCTATACTTTAATATATAACTAATGGAGAATAATAGAAGTTGAAGGGGTTGAAGTAAAACTTTTTTGAAATTTAGTCTGACAACTGGTGCATGATAGATTAGAGGACATAAAGAATATAGGCAAAAATTGCTTGGAGTTTGAGAATTGTTAAAGACTGTAAAGATTGCATACTTCGTGTTTTTTCATTTAGGGATGAAGGCATACAAATCAAGAGAAGTCACAGAGCTTGTGTGATGTAGCTTCAGCAGAACCTGGGTCTTTTGCCTTCTCATCTGGTACTTTACATGCAGCTCTGTTCAATTGTTATAATGCTCTTTTTTTCAGGTTAAGCATGAGGTGGTAAGATGCTAAAGAAGGATGATGACCACAGGACTGAAGGATATAAACCTAAGTGTGACAGTAGAGAATAAGCAACCTTGGGGGAGTGTGCCTCCCTTAGGTGATGTACTTGAATAAATTATCATGCTAGTGAGAAGGAGTCCTGGGAAATTTGAAGGAAGAAAGAATGTTCCAAGAAGGATATACAGCAGTTTCAAATCTATGAACATGAAGGCTGTCGTAACTTTAGCTGATAAGCAAGAGTAATGTGGTACAAGATGATGTCCTTAGGCAGAAACCAGATCATAGAGGTTCTTGTTTGGGCTTGGGTGCACTCTAGTGAGAAGTTGGAGTTTAAGTATAAGGGGAAGGAAGTCACTATAAGGTTTGAATAGACTTATGACATGAAAGATATACTTTGAAAAGTTCACTGTTACTAACTATGGAGAGCAAGCTTAGAAGGAAGACTATTACTCTGTAGAATATTGAAATGACTTAAACAGTAGAAGGCTGGGGTTTACACTAGCACGATGATGGCAGAGCTGGCAAGATTTGGTTCCAGATATATTTTGTGATTAGTGCAACTGGGTGACTGGTATGCCATTTACTAAAATAGGCATTGTATGTGGATGGATTGGAAGAAATAATTCTGAATGAGCACAACAATATTGAGAAGACAATCCCTGGTCTGAAACCCTTGAGACCACATGTGTATAGGAAGCTGATGTTTTGGAATTTAGAAAGGTACTATTATTCAAATCATGTACTGGTAACAGAGTCTGGGGAAATATCTCTTAATTCTTTCATCAAATGCATTAGAATCTCTGCAGCATAATACTTAACCTAAATGGGATGAATTAAGATAACAAATAACTCAAATTGGTTCGAATCAGATTTCCACCTAAAAAGGAGAGCACAAAGAAAGAATTTTGGATTTCAGTATTACACATAATCAGTATATAAATCTATAATATTTAACCTATTATAAAGGTTTTCTTGGGGGCAGGCAAATAATACATGTGAAGTGTTACCTCAGTTAATAAAATCATTGTGTGCTAAGAGAAAATTGTGACTTTATTGATTCCTTCCTCCTCTGGAATTGAAAAGGACTGATATCTGGACTTGCCAGATCAAAAACTTTGGTAAAGAGGAACTGTAAGATTTCCATCATAAGTTATTAGAAAACTACTGGTATCATTTCTTGAAATAAAAAAAAAATGTTGATAGCTCTCCCTCCCCCCAAAAAAATAATAATTGTTGAAGGGAAATCGTAGTCGTGACTTTTGTTTTGACTTCTAGAGGAGTTATTTTTTTTTCTTTTCTGCAAAGAGACAGGAAATTAATATTTTAGGATTTGAAAACCATATAGTCTCTGCAGCAACTACTCAACCCTGCAGTAGCCATAGACAATACCTAAAGGAACAAACAGGCTGTTCCAATATCAAATATCACATAATATTCACATGCCACATGTATTCATCATGTTTTGACTTTTTTCCCCAACTATTTTATAATGGAAAACTCCTTCTTAGCTCAATTATTAGAATAAATGGCAGGTCAGACCTGGCTGGTGGGCTTGCTGACTTCAGTACTAAAGTGGTAAGTTACTTCCTTCACTGAGGTATGCTTCACTTCCCTGAAGTTAGAAGGAAGGGCCAGAAGGCCAGAATCAAAGGTAGAAAGATAATGAGAGCCCAGCTGTAAAGAGGGAGAGATGAAAGAAAGGAATGGGGTCAAGGGGAAGAAATCTTTGCAAATATGTGTTGTTTTCCCTGTGAAGTAGTCACTCAGAACATTAGAATGAGGTTTCCATGGCACCATGCTTTTCTTTTTTCTTAGACATTTCAACCTCTGTTCTGAGAAACACTGTCTCATTTACTCCAGGAATCCACCTGCCTACCCCATATGATTTGAAGATCAAGAATTATTGTTAGCTTCATCTGTCCTTCCTTTCAGTACCATCATAAATACAAAATTAGCTCCAGATAGTTCTAAAATCTCTGGCTCTTATCTTCCCCCCAAAATGGAAAGGATCTTTTGCTTTTCCAGAAGACCTGGACATTTATTACCATAATATTTTAAAATTTATTTAAGATGGAAATCAAATTTTCTTTCAATATAAATTTAAATGTTTCTCCCTATTCTCTACTCAATATTCAATTCCAATGTACAGTTTTCTAGTTTTCTTTCCCCAGATTTTTCCCCAGATAGGAAAGCCAAAGAGGAAAAAAAAAAGTGAGCTGGAAAAATAAAATTATTAGAAGTGTTGTATTTAGCAGGTGGTGGAAAGTAGAATAAAGAGAGCAAAATGATCAGATCTGTCTATATCTCTGCTCACTACAACCTTATCTCATGATAAAGTCTTGAGCATTAATATAAAGATAAAATGCTTTAACCTTTAAGTTTATGGGGCAATGTATTCAAGTTTTTCAAATCAATGATTACATTTATGCCCTACATATTTGTACAAATTATAAAATCAGGGGCTGGGGATGTGGCTCAAGCGGTAGCGCTCTTGCCTGGCATGCGTGCGGCCCGGGTTCGATCCTCAGCACCACATACAAACAAAGATGTTGTGCCTGCCAATAACTAAAAATAAATAAATAAATATTAAAATTCTCTCTCTCTCTCTATACCTCTCTCTCTTTAAAAAAATTATAAAATCAATTCTTTTTAGAAATACTGTAAAATTATTTAAAATTGTGTATGTGCTGTGTGATAATTCTGGTTTCTTTCACACTTAAGATTCTCATTGAGAATAAAACAGTTTTTTTTTTTTTGCATTAAACTGTAACATGATTTGGCATTTATATATCCTGCAGGAGATAGCAAAACACTACCTGCTTTGAATTGGGATATCTAAGAGGGTTTCTGGATTTAGCAAAACCCCAGATACCAATAAATAAAGAAAGAAATATTTTAAAATTGCTTTGCCAAGGATAAGATTCATATGTCTATTTTTACTTGATACCAAATAAAGGTACCCTTTTTAATCCAAGAACTCTGTGCCATCTTCCATCACACTGATATTTTCTACAGGCATTTCGTGTTATATTTAATGTATTTTCTTTTTCTTTTTTCCTTAATGTGATAAGGAAATTTGTTTTGCTAAATATTGATTATTTTTTTAATTATGGTTACATTTGTCTACCTTGCACATTGTCAAAGAAGCTTTTACTATTTTCAGTGCTTTCTTGTACTTGTTAGTTTTGAGTAAGAAAATAAATCATCTAAAGAAAACTTCAAGGCATATAATTAAAAGAATATTTTTCCAGAATGATGCAGAGCTTTGCATGCAACATTAAATAAAACTTTCCAAAAATGCAAGAGATGTTTATCGCCCTCCATATGTAACTGGATAAAGCATAGTTTGGCCAAAGGTGAAAATTTCCCAAAGCTGTAATATGCTGAAGGATCATGTGATTTCTCTAAATGTTAAGTTTACTTAGTTACTTCGTAATGTTTTGTACATGCTCATTCAACTTTGAATTAGAGTAATTAATCTCATTGTGTATTTGACCACAGAAAACCAAATTATATCTTTCATAATTATTTTGTATTCATAGGTTATTGCTTTTACAGTCACTTACTTGATTTTAAAACATTAAACAGTTACAGGTATGTGACTGCTGCAAAAACAAGACTTTAAACTCTTTGATTTTACAAGTTCCAGAGAAGGCGAAGAGTTTTTCATTTTATAGTGGTTTTCTGTTTGCTTTCTTGTTTTCCAAAATTATGACAAAAAATATCTTCTGGTATTTCATTTAACTATATTTTCTAATATTTCATTAATATTTGTATCCAATCTTTATTTTCTTTTCATGAAACATAACCAAAGGTAATTCTTACTTCATATGTAACATATACTTTACCCTGTGGGAGACCCAGTTGAAAGATGATGATAAGCTAATTACTTTGAAAGTTTAGGAGAAAATGATTAGAAACTGATATGAGCAAAACTAACAATATCTAGCTAATAAATTAGGATAAAATAACCAGAAATATTCATGCTTATTCTGCAGAACATAATCTCTTAACATTTGCAAAAGTACCCACGCTCTATTCTTGGATTAAGTGACATGTCTGCATTTTGCCATTTGTTTAGAATGGCCTGTTGGCTATATCATTTTCCCTGTATAATGAAATAGTAATGTAAAGAACCAGCCCTGAAAGCAGCCTTTATTTTTTTCTACATCATACTTCATAATCCTAAAAGGAAACATAGAGGTAAAGGTTACAAAAGTGTTTTCTTTGCCACACCATGAAATCTGTCCTAGTTGCAAGTGAGAGGGCTCCTGTAGAACCCTTTCTTGCCATCAAGAATCCAAATTAGCAACAGCTTGCAATGATAATCAGTTCATTTCAGTGTACTCAAAATGGGCTCATTATTATTAATTTTTGCCAACTCCCAAGCAATTCATGAACCATTTTTAGATTTTCAAAAAGCAGTTCATGAATCAGACAAAAAAAAATTTTAAAAGGAACCCATCCCACAATGAGATGATGACTCAGAGTCCTTTGCTGTAGCTGTGTCAACTGCCGAGCATCTGAAATCTGATGAGGATGGGGCTGATGGAGAAAAGGCCATGATGAGCATGGAACAATGTGTTGAATTTACATGTTAAAACTTCTTGTTGGTTTTGGCAATTTTGCTGAGGATTATTGAGAAATCCATAACATCTGGATGGGGGGGGAGAAGCTCTACTAAAATGATGAAGTTTATATTGGTCGACAAGACTATAAATGGAAAAGAAAGTAGTTTCTTAACACAGCTGTTTCCAATTTTGTTAACATTTTAGGCCAAATTCATTTGAACAAAAAAAAGAGAGAGAGAGAGAGAGAGAGAGAGAGAGAGAGAGAGAGAGAGAGAAATAAGATAAAACTCTTATGTTTGAGATATACTCTACAAGTCTGACTTAATGTACACATGCTGAAGATATTCTTAACTCAAACTAATATATCTTGAGAATTGATCAATGAGCCTTTGGTCCTAAGGCTAGACTCTAACCTGTCTTTGAAGTGCATACTAGTGTTAGCTGTGTAGCCAAGAAACTTGGGATGACTTAAAAAATCAAATAATCCCTTTGAATTAATTTGTTTTTAAGTGAAATGAAGCCACCAGACTCCAGGCACTCTCTTGAGGAGCGGTATGTGTTGTATCTTTCATATCTTAGGAAACAATTTAGTTTAATGTGTAGATCACTGGTTGAATCCCAAGAGAACTAGATGTTCTTTGCACTTATTGTGTGACTTACTCATCACCTACCCTTCTGCCCTTGACTCTCTCCCACTATAAGATGAGAATAACAAAAGAAGACAAAGAAAATATATGCAAAGATGTTTCCTTACACTCTTCAAAGGAACAATGGATAAACCAAATTGCTCATACGTATACATGGGTATAAACAGAAACATACAAACATATACGTATTTATTTCTATTAATGTCACTTGGGCTTATAGTTTTTCATTTTCTTCTTATTAGTTTCCCTATATCTCTTTTAAACGTTTTACGAAGGAAACTGAATGATTGAAAATCCCCTCCTCCATTTTCAACTTGTCTCCTAATTTCTGCTTTTCCTTTGCTTTCACTTTTCTGCAATAGCAGCCCTCAACCACCTTTTTGTTCTATCGCACAAGTAACAAAAGTGAAATAAGAACCTCAAAAATAAACAGGATCCACTATTGTTTTCCTTTTATGGATCCCTGAAGTCATTATGCAGTTGAGTAAAATGAGAACAGCATCTTTGTAAAATGTTCTGTTAGCTTGTTGATGCTTTTTGGCTGGAGATGACTCTTAAATATTGATGACAATTACAATTTACTTCCTATGCTTTTATTTTCAGAATTCAAGATTTCTTTTAAGGCATGAACATACCAGTATCAGATAGATTTGTTAATTCTCCTTGACATAAGTAAAGTCTGGGACAGCAAGATGTTTTAAAGATCATCAACAATATGATCAATACAGATTGCCAAAATCAATTCTGGAGTCTGACTCTTCCTACTGTGAGCAGTTGTCACAATGTTCTTTGAGAAAATTGGCAAGAAATGATAAGGATTCTGTCAACAGACACCCATCAATAGAAAATAATCCCCCTACAGACCTATCACAGTCCTTTTGCCTTTTCTTAGCAAATAGGTCATCTATAAGGGAATTCTGATTGAATTTCATGATTATCTAATTTAATATAAGCTCTTATGTAAGATCTTTCTTTGATTTGAATAGAGAAAGAGCATTAAATGGAAACATGCATTTCTCACTTATAAGAGAAGCAGCACCTACTACATCAAGTTTGCTTGAAATCTCTAGAAGTAATTTTCAAATTCAGACATCTCTCTTCTAAAAATCTGACTGGTAGACTGTGGTGAAAGTCATATTTTTATTTTACATTTTAATCACCTGTAAGCATCTTTAGATGTGTATATTTACTTGCCTGTCTCATCCTTGATTTTACAGCTCTCCTAAGTTTTTCAAGGATTCTGGGAATACCGAGGTTCTATGGATAGTTTTCATGATAGCTCAGAATTTCTTAAAACTCAATAAATGAATTTCTGTTTATGTATGTGTTTATATTGCTGACAGAATGGGAATTTTAATAATTATCTGATTTACTATGGAGTCTATCAAATACCTTTGAAAGGAAGGGTAGAAGAAGAAGGGGGAAAAGTGACCCAGAGCAAAATGATTTGTTAAAAATTGGTTAACTTAACCCTAGCTGGGCATTCATTTAGTTAAGAAATCATATGCTTACTGAGTGCCTATGCTGAGCCATCAATGGACTATAACAATAAGAAATGCTTTAAGACCTTATATTCAAGAAAAAGGAGAAAGAAAACAAAGCATGTCAAGTTTTAGGTGAGGCAGAACTAACTCAACCTCCCAATGATTTTATATCACAGTAATAGGAAACAGTGTAAAATTGCTATACACACAGGAGGTTTTTAATTTTAGGCAACATCTTCTATCATTTTGAAACCTTGCTATAAATCAATACCTTGCTGGCATGGATGATAATGATCTACACTTATACTTTATACTAATACTGAGTACTGTTGATGTTAGAGCAAACAATTCTTTGCTACGAGGTGTTGTCTTTTGCATTTGTTTAGTTGCATCCCTCGCCTGTACTCACTGTACGACAGTAGTTCTTACTTCCCAAGTTATGACAGCCAGATATGTCCCCAGGAGTGGTCACCTGTCCCTTGAGGGTAAAATCATCCCAGCTGAGAAACTCCACTTTAAAGGACACACCTGTTCAAGCCAATGGCAAGATGTGTGGTGATGGATACTTGTTTTCATTGTCATGGTGAAGAACTTCCCACTGTCTTGGAGAACACTTACTCTTCCTAGATTTGAATTTATAATTCATCAATCTACAAAACTTCCACTAAAGACGAATGCTTTTTTTACTCAAAGGAAGTTTCTCTCCCTCCTCTTTTTTTTTTTTCTTGTTTACTTATATAGTAGCTTCTTTTGGTTCTGTTGCTGTCATCTCTATAAGAAAACACCTCAACTTCAGTTCCATGAAAAAGAAAACAAAGGTAATTTAAGAATGAGCAGAAGAAAATGAAGAAAACCAATGAATTAGATACGATAGAGGCAGGGAATAGGAAAGAGGAAAGCAAATAAAAAAAAAATGAGAAGAAACATGCAAAATGGGAAGAAAGTCGTCAGGAAGGGCTTCTGCAACACATGCTGCATGTTTATTTTGTAACTTTCCCGCTGGGTTTGAATTCTGTATTGATCACAATTGCCACCATTTACCTGCTTTTTCTTTCATTTTGCCACCTATCTGACCTCTGAGTGTACTGTAGAGTTTTCAGGCAATTGTCATATTCATGATTTCATTTATAGTCACAGCAATTTTGTGATTAAGTCGATTTTCCCATTTGCAGTTGAGCATGATGGAGCAGGGAATAGGCCAAGGGGCCAAATAACAAATACAGTTCAAGATCCCTTGATGTTGTATCTATTTCTGTACCTGCCGTACAGAACCCATGCTGTGCAGTAGGAGAAGGCACATAAAATCCGAGCTGGAAATTTTACTCTTATGTCTTTTTCTCTCTGTTTTAATCACTCCTCTAAAGAATTTAGCTTAATGTCTTTAAGAACTATGTATTTGGATTCAGAATAACTTGATCTTTAAATTCCATTTCCAGGAATCTGATGCTAAAATATCATGCAAAATAAAATAGGCCCTATGAATAAAAACAACCAAAGAAGCCGTCTTTATAATGAAGTAGAATTCGAAGCATTCTAAATTTCCACTCATAAAGTATTGGATAAACATTGGTGAGAATACACCACACAGCCATTAGAAATATACATGAAGACATAACAGGACAGTGTTAATTGAAGAAAGTGAGATATAGCACAATATAATACAAAGTATACTAATACAAGCATTTATTTAAAATAAAGATAAAATAGTGACAACAACATTTCTTTGACTCTAGTAATGTGGGTAATATTTCCTCTTTCAACTTTTCTCTAATTTCAGGATTTTAAAAATAAAAGTAATTGAATAAAAGGGATGGTCAATGAAGAAAAATTATTCAGAACCCAGGAGAATACCTATTGCAGAAAAAAACATTTCCTAGAACTTAGTATAGTTTTTGTTTGTTTGTTTTGTTTGTTGCAATACTAAGAATTGAACTCAGGTGCTCTGACATTCAGCTACATCCTCAGCCCTTAGTACAGCCTTTAAAAAATCCATACAAAATCCTTTATCATTAGTGCAAAATAGTTGTGCATAACAGTGAGATTCATTATGACCTGTTTGTGCATGTGCATGACATAGTTTGTTCAATTTAATTTCCTACTAACTCCTCTTGCCCTCTCTCCCTTCCTCTCCATTATTCCTCTTCCTCCATCTTAGTGGTCTCCCTTCTATTTTCATGAGACCTTTTATCCCCCTTCCTTTCTCTCTAACTTCCATGTATGAGAGAAAACATAAGACCCTCAAATTTCTAAGACGGACATATTTTGCTTAAGATGATACTCCCTTGTTGCACCCATTTTTCCTGCAAGCAACATAATTTCACTTTTCTTTATGACTGAATAAAATTCCATTGTGTATACATACCACATTTTCTTTATCCAGTTATTTTTTTGATGGTCACTTGGGCTGGTTTCGTAACTTGGCTATTGTGAATTGCACTGCTATAAACATGTAATATAAGCTTTTAAAAATGAGTTAAGTGGAGGAGGGAGAACAAAAACTATGTAGAAACCAAAATATATTCAAATATTTAAAATGGAACAAAAAGGTTGTGAGATAGTTAATGGGTCAGTTGGGAAAGAAAAGGTCTATTTTTCAGAGGAAAAAAGTTACATTTCACCCCAACATATTTCTGTACTGTGTAAATTCTATTATCTAACATTGATGCTGATTTTCTGTGAAGAGACATAGACAACCTAAAAGAGATACCAAAGGGTTTTACTTTCTGTCTCTAATTTGGCTTTTAGTGTTGACCTGACTATACTCTGAGGAAGATTTTAAGATTTTATAAATGAAATTTAAATAAATGAATTTTTTCAGAGTTCTTAGAAAATTGTCTGGAACAGAATAAGCACTATTTAAGCCTTTGTTATATAAATAGTTTACTTTAGAGTAGTCTGACATGTTGCATTAAAAAGTTTTAAAAAAAACAACTCCTACTCCCTGAGTACCAGAAATTAATTTATAAACATTATGTCTTCTTTCTATTGCTTAAGAAAAAAACTACAAAATTTAAAAGGAAGAAAGCAAACAACTTTTTAAATTTTGTTTCATTAGACTAAAAGAAGTGAAAATGGGTATATTCCAATTTGAATTTTTAAAAATGAGCAGGTAAACTGTCTTTAAAGCTACTGTAAATTGTCAGCTTAATAATAACAAAGAATATGTATGGCTATTTATTCTTTATGTTCAGTAAAAATACATAGTTACTATAGCAACTACCAAATCCCATAGTGTGTGTGCTACCTCCATGATCACTTTTTATTATAGAGATGAGTAATATATCATCTGGGTTCTGGCACTAACTTCTTTCAAATGCCTTAAAACACACATGGCTGGTGCACATATTCACTATTTTTGACTCCCTTAGTTCTCTGACATTAACTATACCTTAAATTTTAACAGCTTTGCATTTCAGATATAGTCTGAATATATAACCATGTATAGCAGATCTAAGAATTGTAAAATTAGAATCAACATCTCTGATTTCTCAATGATTTTGGTTGAGTTTCTATGAGCTTTACAGAAATACATGAAAGGAAGCTTTTTTTTTCCTAAAAAATTTAAAGTGAAGTTCCATTTAAAACAATTAAATCTACAGAAAACATACTCCATAATTTTCAAAAGAAAGAGAATCAATTATAGTTTGTTTTAGAAATTAACCAATGCACTCTTTCCAAGTCTCTGATGATACTCCTGGTACATTTATGCAGGGTCAACTTAAGTAGAATATGGCAGTGCAACATTTGTTCACAGTGTCTTATAGATTAAATAGTTTCAATTCCTCATAAGAATCTATACTTTAGAAAGTCCTGTGAACAGGAACCAATGTCCCACTAAGGTGATTTAGCTGGTGCTTACAAAGAACAGATTCATGTTTTGTCTTGTCTTCTGGGCTTCCTCTGGAAAAACTCAGAAAGGGGATAATTCTTTCTTAAAATCTAACCAAGTAAATAAAAAGACCTAGACTGTCAGGGTCACTGATAAGACCTTGTTCCTAAGAATTTAATCCAACTGAAATATGGTAAACTTCTTATTCTCTTCCCCCAAACAATTAAAACAGGAGTTACAAGGAGTGAAATGAAATGGAAATTACACAAATTACAAAATGATTTTAATCATTAGAGATGCCTAATGGTTTTGAGTTGTACCACTCTTTTGTTTGATTTTTTTGACCTTCCCATGAAGACAGAAGGGCTTTATTGCATTTAATTTTTAATGAAACTGAATTTAAATTAAATTACTGTTACAAAAAGTTAATGGCATACCTTCAGATAATTGTGTATGCCCTTCACTGTTGCAAAACCAAGGTCAGGAATCAGTATTAATAAGAAAATATTTTGTTATGCCAAACTTCCCAGTTTTCTTCAGTGTCAATTTATTGCTATACCTATTCATTTGTCCCTGAAAAAAAATTTCCCTGTTATTTTACTATTTACCTGTGTTGTGTGTGAGAGTGTGTGTGTGTGTGTGTGTGTGTGTAGAACAAGGTGGGGATTCCATCTTCAGAAACTTACTCATATACTCACAAAACTTGCATTATTCTGTAGTTAAGCAATGTTTTACAGACCCATAAATTTTAGGAGAAAAAGGAAAAAAAACAGCATCTAAAATATAGAAAGTCCTGGAATACGACTGCTTATGGCTATGAAATATTTATGTAAACTCTAAATTATTAGACAAATGTAGTAAAAAAATAAATGTATGAAATTCTGAAAGAGAAAATGCTATAGGCTTTTCAAATGATCCACTAGACATTGGTAGGGTTTATATTATTTTGTAAAGTTTCTTTTTACTAAGGCTTCTTGAGGTTGAAATAAGAGGAATGAGATGAGGATTAAAAAGTAGAGATGGATAAATAAGTACAAAAGAATGTTGAATGAAACTAGATGGGAAAGTATTGCACACACACTAAAGAAGTGAGTGGGGATAATCATCATCAGTTAGGGGCAGACGTGAAGGTTGTATGTGTGCAAGAAACACAGGAAGGCACCATGGAGTCACTAATGGGCCTGAGGACAGAAACATCAAAACAGCCATCAATCATATTTTCACTAGAAGTATGTTGAGAAAAGCAGCTAAAAACAGGAGGGATCTGCCCTTCCCAGTCCTGGGGGAATGCAGAGCAGAGAACTAGGAGGGGCAAGAAGGCTGAGGCAGGACAGTACCTGTGACTCTCAGGGCTCCATTCCAGGACCAGGTCCCACACTGAGCAGTGACATGAGTGATAGAATAACACATGAAGAGGAATAGAGATAAGAGAACCAGATGAATAAATGAAAATCTAGACCTGTGCTGCCAGCGAAGTAGCCATGTAGTATTGAGCACTTGCATTGATACTAGTCCGGTTGAAATAAGCTGTGAGTATAAAATATACATCATATTTTGAAAATTTCAAATAAAAGTGTAAATTATCATGAATAATTTTAAAGTATTTGATTTGGGTTGAAGTGATAATGTTTAGGTAAATTAGATTGTACAAAATGTGTTACTAAGTTAATTTCGCCTTTTTCCATTGTTTTCAAAGTGATTAAAATTTAAATTACCATTTTGCCTAGTATTTGTGACCATCTTTGAACTTATATTGGAGAAGTTGGTTTCAACCAGAGTTAGTTAAACTGTGGTTTGTGGGTCAAATCCAACCTACCATTAGTTTTTGTAAACAATGTCTAGTTAGAATATACTCTTTCTCATTTGCTTAATTATTTACTGTAGAGATGGTAGAGTAGAGTAGTTGGGACATAGAACATTTGGTATGCAGAACCTAAAATATATATTATCTGGACTTTTACAGAAAACCAAAATTAATCCCTAGTCTAGGCTAATAGAGGGAAAAAACAGCCAAAAATGCCCCCCAAAGCAAGCCAGCCTACTTCTGAACACAACACAACCAGCAAAAGAGAAACCTTTCCTGAATTCCATGTCATTTTAGAAACTTGGCAAAATTAATTTCACATAAAAATGAACAACACAGATGAACCAAAGTTAAATCCCATAAAATTATTACATAAAAAAGAGAATAAATAGAAGAATATCCCACATCAGAAAGACAAATCCTCCAGACAGAATCTGAAACTACTATATGAGAATGCACTCAAAGACATCAAGAAAAAAAATACAATACCAAAAAAACCCCACAAATCAGAATTAGAAATGTGCAGAAATCTATGACTAAATTCAGAAAATAATTAAAAATAAAAGAAAAAAATCACCTTTGAAATAAAGACTGAACTTGAAAGACCATAAGGTTGATTAAATACAGCAAATAGTATCCCTTATAAGAAATGAAAAGTAGAAGAGAGGAACATTTAGAAATTAAAATAAAAGGGGGAGATAAAGATGATTCAAATAAAAGAGAAAAAAAGTGACAAATGTTTAAAATGAAGAAAAAAAAACACCATTACCCCAAAAAGTATCCTATGGCTCTTGTATAGTCTGATATTCATTCAAGTCTGAGCTATGGGCTATAACAAAGGCAATTTCATAAGGCCATCAGATTATTGATTAAAGTTCCTCACTCTTTTCCTAAATACTAATACCTAACAGAGACTAATACAATAGAAATGGGAATTTTGAAAGATCCCAAAATTATGAGGAAGACATTCAGTCTTTCAGCACAAGAAGACACTGTATAATCTTTTTAAAAATTGATTTAATAGAAGCAAAGTATAGAATAGTGACTAATAGAGACTGGGTGTGGGTGGTGAGGGTCTGGAAGAAGAGACATTATTCCTAGGGTACAAAGTTTCAATTCAACAGGAGGAATATATTTTTGAGATCTATTTGGTGACTGTAGTCAATAATAATATACTGTATGTTTAAAAATTACAGAGTAGATTTTAAAATATGTGAGGTGATGGATATGTAAATTAGTTTGATTTAATCATTCTACATTGTGTATATACGCCAAAATATCACATTGTACCTTACAAATGTATACAATTATTATTTGTCCATTAAAATGTATGCTAATAATAATTTTGAAAGGTACCAAAGATAGGCAAGTAGACACAAAGTCTTTGCCATTAAAAAATATCTGCTTGTTTTTTAGACTCTATGCCAACATCTAATTGTCATAAGTACCTCATTTTCCTTCCGTTTTCTACTTTTGATGTACAGAGATAGTCTTCCAAAATAATACAGCACTGGAGATATATGAGTAGGAGATAAAATTAAAAATTTTAAAGATCTGTTATCAAATAATGCAAATTGATTAAATGTTAGCATAAGATTGTGAAACTCTTCATCTTTCAATTCTCCAGCTCCTGCTCAGTAAAGGAAACTAACAGGGAACATATTGATTGCCTGTCAAACCAACATCTACACTCATGGGATGGCAAGGTGGGTGTGGGGAGCTAGATGATGAGAAGGAAAATGAGGGAATTTAAAAGATGAAGGACTTTGGAAGAGGGGATAGGAGCAGGAATAACACAAGGAGGACTATGGGACATATTTTCAGATTGTCCTTTTTGTTCTCTTTTAAATGCAATCTTATTTTTCAATGTTTCTTACACATGTAACATTGATAATTGAATGCAAACTTTAGATTCTGAACAGTACAAAGCAGAGCATACTAACAATTCTTTTAATCCAAGCATTAAACTTTTAATAGAACATTAGAATTTAGAGTCAGAAAATACTTTAGAGATAATAAAGAAATACAATTCAATACTTATTCCTAAGAAACATCATTTTATAGGCTAATATGTGGAGAGTGAGAGTCAAGCAACTTGCACTTAGCCTTAACAGAGTAGGTATAAGAGTTTATGTCCCCAAATCACAAAACAAACCCCTTAATTAATGCTAAGATCATGTTAATTTCTTCAACAATTGCAGGACTCATAGAGTGTATGGTTAACTAAAAATGCCCTTTTTTCCATTTTAAATTGTAGCATTCATTTGCCAGTAACTACTTTTAGCTATTGGTTTCGTGTTTACTTAAATTAAAAATGTACTTTTTGAGTGAAAAAAAACCACACATTTATATCAAGCGCTGAATCCCTTGTCTGCAGAGCTTTATAAATTCAAATATACTGTAAAATAACACTTGAAGCAGATACATTAATTTATACTAATAGGTTAGTCAACATTGTATTTGGTGCAAACATGGCATTGTGATAGCAAAGTGTTTCTATTGCCATCACGATTTTAGGAAAATGCCTGTGTATCCTTACCTGTCTATATATGTATGCACATTCCACTTCATTTAGAGAGAACACACAAGGGAAAAAAATGAATCCTTGTATTATTGTCCTTTTTCCACACTAAAAACCACAAATATAGTTGTATAAGTTTATACAGCTAACTGTGAACTAGAACAAATTTCTCTGATTCCAAATAAATTCTCAGGTGCTTCTAAAAATTACATGCTAGTGAAGTCTATAAAAATATAACAAATGAGATAGTAAGGCTATACCATAGGATGCCATGTAAACGTACTCAAACCTCAAAGAAGTGTTGTGCAACTTGGTCCTAATTTTTTTTTTTAAATTTGGCCCAGATACCTAATATCTTACAAATACATTTGCAGAACCTTGTATATCTTTTCTAATTTGCTTATTTTATGTCCCTTTTCAAAGGTAATTGTTTTCCTAGATTTGGAGTTTATCATTCATTTCCAGGAATGTTTTGTACATTTACATTCAGCAGTTTTAAAACATACTTAAGTGTATGTTTTTTAAATATTTATGCATGGTATCACCATTTACATAATATTTTTCAGCTTAAGTGTATTCACTCTATATCGTTATTAGTTATCCATGGTGACACATATGACACAAACTCATTCATTTGACCTGGTGCATAATATCACTTTTAGTAAATTAATTTATTTATTATTCTATTAATGAACATTGAGATGTTGGCAATGTTTCCCTATTATGAACAAAGTCACAAGTGAATACTCCTCTCATTTTCTAGTATATACCTGAATCTATTATGTTATGTTTAAACATCCATATTTAAGCTTTCTGGGTTGTAGGGCATGAACAAATTTAATTTCTTTGGAAATGGTCAAATTGCTTTCCTAATTGGTTTGACAAACTAACACTAAATGCTTACATTCTTTGCTCATACAGTCAGTCCTTCACAAATATGGGTTCTGTATCCATAATTCAACCAACAGTGAATGAAAAAAAATAATTGTAGTGATAATTTTGAATACCTGAAATAGGAGGAACAGTACCTCTGTTCTTAATGTAGAAATAAAATTGGTGTCTCCTTTGTGGTAATAATAAATCCAAAGAAAAAAGAGTAGCCAATATCATGGAGAACACTGAAATGGTAAGAAACACAGTGGGTTTACTTGTCACTAGTTAAGAATAAGTATTGGTGGCAAAATAGAAGGATGAAAACATTTGAAGTATACCACACAGATAAAAATAACAGATCACATGCTTTCTTGAATGAGTGATCATATCAAATTGAAAGAAAGACAATAATGAGGAGCAATAACAGCTCTAAACATCTGAGTTACACATGTCTGCAGTGTCTCTAACATAATGATGGCACACTACCAAATCTATCCATGATTTCACTTTTAAAATCAGGAATTTGCTATTATAATCATTTCAAGATACTTGAAGGATGATATCTGAATAGAATAGATAATATAAAGAAAATTATACAGACAAGTCTTTGAACAGTTAACAATGTAAGGTGTGAAAAAATTGTTTAGGCTAAAACTTGTCTAGAATATTGAGTTAATGTGATGGCATTTTCCAGCATATAAATGCTGAAGAATGCTATACTTTATTCAGAGCACTTGTGAAAACTCCTTATTTTGGTTTATGCCTTTCCCATTTCCTAAACTGCCTCTTCTAAGCAGAGAAATGTGCCTATGTAGTCTATATCTTTATTCCTTGTGTACTCATTGTGAAAAACATATATTGAAAATGAAAAAAAATGGGAATAAATCCACAATTACGCATGCACACACATACACAAGCCTTCTCTTCTGTTCTTTCTTCTCCCTCAGAGGGATCATACAGAAGATGTGTGCTCCCATTTATTGATTTGTTTTGTTTTTGGTACTGAGGTACTGGTGATTGAACTCAGAGGTATTTTACCACAGATCCATTTTATATTTTTTATTTTGAGGCAGGGTCTCACTATCAGTGTCTCAATCTTAATTAACATCATAACAAGGAAGGAAATAAAATTATTTGAAAATTTTGAAGGATTCAATGCCTTGCTAAATAGGAATGTGTCTAAAACTTTTTTAAATATTCCAAACTGGTACAATGTCCACAATAGATATAAGAAGAGGTACATGGTATCTTTGATGATCTTGATAGCAATGAAATCTTTTCTGAAATAAGTTTATGGTGTGGGTGAAATGTTTGTCTTCATTTCTTCAGATTTAATAGTAATTTTAATATAAATATATCAAAGTTCAAATGCTTTTTAAAATTTTTTAATTATCCTATATTTGTCTTAATTCCATATTACATTAAATGATTTCAATTACCAGCACAAAGGAGTACTTAGTAATTGCCTGAGTTAAAATTTTCACATTTTTACAATTAAAAGTTAGAAAGTGGGTGGAGAGCTCATTTTTTTTTCAGTCATTTGTCTTTAGTTATAAATATTTATAACTTCTGGCATAGAATGTGAAATGAACAACCGACTTTGAAAGTAATGAGCTTCACAAAGCTTGCAGATTACCAAGAACAATTTTTAAATCATCTCTGATTTGGAAAAATCATTCCAACATTTAATATAAAGTAGTTTATCAATATTTTCTAATTTTAGAAATGTTCAATAGGATTCTAGAACAGTTCTGTCCTAGCTCTGTCACTAATAGTAGATTTTAGGAAAATGAGTTCGTGTTTCTGTCTTGAGTGTATGGATTTGTGTTCCCATGATAGTACCATTTGGTTGTGGCCAGTGCTGGGTACTATATAACCAAGGCTTCACTTCTGTTCTTTCTTCTCTATCAGATGGATTATACACAAGATGTACTCCCATTTTTCTTCACAGTTTACTCTTAAATTCATTTTATCCAATTTCTGAAGTCTTTTTTAATCACATCAATGCAATTAGCCATATAAATACCTTATTTCCATTTCTTCCCCAGGTTTACATACTCATCTGAGAAAAATCCCATTCCCATTTCTCCTTAGCCTTTCCTCCTCCATTTTCTTCTTCTGCCCAAACAAATCTAATCTAATCTGGTAATGCATAGGGTTTTCTGGATCAAGGAAATGGAAAGTTACTCATTATAAAAACACAAATAAAAAATTACAGAATCAGAGCTACTGCTTTCTGTCACCTTGGCTATATCCAAGAAGTCCTTTTTATATGCTTCAGTATCTTTCTTTTCCTGCTCCACTTATTTATTCTCTTTCCAATCACTCAGTAAACATTTTTTTTGAGCTCTCACTTTGAATGACACAGTGGAAATGCAGTAATAATTAAGGTACAGCTCCTGACTAAAGCAGAGAAAAAAACATTGTAGACTTAAATACATTTACTGTAGTAGTACTGTTTAATCATTTATTTCAGAACAAGTAAGATTTACTTTTTTATACAGACTGAATAGGCTGTGCC
The DNA here is from genome assembly GCF_045843805.1 of Urocitellus parryii. Classification (NCBI taxonomy): domain Eukaryota; kingdom Metazoa; phylum Chordata; class Mammalia; order Rodentia; family Sciuridae; genus Urocitellus; species Urocitellus parryii. The sequence continues at coordinate 41,781,098 of NC_135536.1, forward strand.
ACAATTGACAAATGGTTACATGAAAAAAAATTTATATAATATTGTTTTTATAGGAAAAAAGTAGTCTGAATTTTTCAATCTACTACTTAAAGATGTGGTTGTTTTATATGTATTCTGGTTGGAATATTATGTTGAACTTTAAAATGTAGTTTTTCTGGGAAAGTCTCAAAATATCTCCATTTCACTGGGTCTTGTTTGTTTGTATTGTGTCTTCTTTTAAAAATGATATGGAAAAGTTATGAATGTAACAAAAATATACAATATAAACATGGCCGAGAGAGAGAGAGAGAGAGAGAGAGAGAGAGAGAGAGAGAGAGAGAGAGAGATTAGGAGAAATGTAAAGGAAAGTTGAAAGGCAAACCTGGAGTGGGATGGGGGACAGGTCAGCCAACCCAGGAGTAGGACATGACTGCTGTCAGAGTTGCTATGGTGGCAGGGGGCAATAGAGGTGGGGAGGATTTGGAGGATTTGTACCTCTCATAAGTGGTTGCTTGAAAGTGAACTTAGGGGTTAAGAAACTTGACAACTACATCAAAGTTAGCATCCTTAAAAAAAAAAAAACTTAGAAGACTGAAAATAAATGCTTAAACAGAAAAATCACACCTCTACCTAGAAGTGGGTTTCAGAATAAAGTATAGAAAAATTCAGGAGACAGTCTTAACAAATCATTTGTGATTCTTTGTGACACAATGTAGTTGTTTCTTTAGTTCCCAAAATTCTACTACATAAAGGTAAGATGATTGGGGCTGGACAATTTTCAAAGCAGAGAGCTCCTAGTAGCTAGCTAGCATAGATTTTAAAAATTTTATAAATTTTGGGCAATATATTAGAATATATAAAATGTCAGAGTAGCTCAAAATGTAGAACTATCTGGGATTATTGGAAATAAAATGAATTTAAAAGGTAATCTGCAAATATATGGCTTAATTTTCCAATAGATTAAGCAATTATTTCCAACAAAGATAGTAAGAACATTTTAGGGGAGGGCAGGTATATCATCAGTAAATGAGGTGATCTTATGGAATTGAAAAATATTTTTGTCAATTAATCATGAGATAATTAATTATTTGCATTTTATAATGGAAAAAAAAATGAGTGGTAAAGAAAAAAAGGCACAGTGAAAGGTAAGCCAGGAAACGAGGTTATCGCTCTGGGTGTACATGCACTCCATATTTTCTGGTTAGTTGATTGTTCCATGTCTACATGTGTAATAGTTAAACCAAAATTGTCTATAGTTTTAAATAACTCTGCTTTCTGATATGGACAGTTACAAATCTTGTGGTGACAGAAATTTAAAGTATTGGTTTCTTCCAGTTTCATACCTGTTTCAGAAAAGCTGTCAGTTGGAAAGCTTTAATTAATTTTTGGTGTTAAGTCAAAGACATCAAGTTTATAAATTGAGTCACATGTTTACACACGACTTCCCTTGGCTCTTGATGAGCCATATTGGAATGCATTTTATTCAAGCAAATCACCTTTTTATTAGAGACAGAATTCCTAATGTGCATAATGTTCCCTAGCTTTTAATATATATTTCATACTGTGAATATATTATTAAATGCAAATAAGAGCATTTAATAAAAGCATATTATATAAGCATGACTCTGGATTCCTCTGAAAACTTTTCAAATTAATTTTTAAGTGGTTTGCTTTTGTCAAAATTAAATAGGGTTCATTTTGAAATATGATGTTCATATAAAATAAAATAAATTCCTAAATATATGTTAAAAGTCTTAATTCCTAAGTCTTAACTATTTCCTTTTCCTCTTCACTTTAATAAATTTATAAAAATTAAAGTCAACTACACAAATGACAAAAGACCTATGTTGAAATTATAGAACTCTCATAAACAACAAACAGAAAAAGTGGAAGGAGAATATTTAATAGTTTCAATTTTCCAATTGTACTACAATAAATTCCACTTAAGATTGTCTTTGAACAATCAACAGAAATATATTCAAATAAAGGAATCATTTGAGGAGATAATAAAACATTAAAGATCAGTGTTAATTTTTTTCACATAAGCAGCGTGTTCCTTTTTAAATTTTTTATTTGAAAATACTGCAATCGTAAATGTTTCTGCTAGAAATTAATTGTTAAACATTGACAAAGACCATATTCTAGCTGGATATTTCTATTAATAGAATTAGGAGAACTAGAACTTAATGGGGGAAAATTTATTATGAGTGCAATCAGTCAACAAATATTTATTGATCTGTCAAATTATTGATACTGAACTAGTGCATTCAATTTAGGGAAGAGAAGACACTGAAATAGTAAGGGATGCAGGGTCTACATTTTAAAATGATTTAATCCAGTTTTCTGTTAGTAGATCTCTATAAAACTTTACTCTTAATAATTTTCAAGAAGGCACAATCCTCCACAGAGTTAAGAAGAAACTAAGAGTTAGAACACAGAAAGATTTAGGAGGTGTTCTAAATAGTTAATAAATATGATCTTGCTGAGATAGGATTAAGATCAAGTGTAGGAGGTGTCTACATTCACTGAAGTGGTTGGTGATTGTCACATTCCCATCTCTCACACAAAATTTTATTTCATCCCTGAAAACAACCCCCTTCATTAGTGAGAGTACAATTGCACTACTCGGATGTGGTTATGCAACTTTTCAATACCAAAAGCAGCATCACAGTTCCTGTTTTTCTTTTCCTTGAAAGGAGGTGAAAATCTGACAGCTCAAAATGAAGCAAAAATTCAAGATAAAACAGACACCATTTTGTGCCCACTCAGTCTTCTTTCCAGGGTCATACATGTGTAAGTAGCTGTTTGTTTATAGTCGAGACCTTCTGTGGGTAAAGCTGGCAGGATATCAAAGACATTTAGCATAGATATTTCATTTTCAATGCATGTGTCTATTTTTTTCCCTGTTGATGAACCAAATATAACACATGCCGATGATTTTTAGGAATTTATTTTAAATCCTAAGTGTTTCTTTTTTCTTTTTCTGAATGTTCCCAGTAGCTGGGAGACAAGTGTTTACTTCCCACTTCCTTCCCAACATAGCACTGAATGGTTGGGTGGAACTGAACATAAGATCGCATGTTGAATTTTCTTCCTGTAGTATCTCTCTCTCTATCTACTAATCTATTAACTGATCATAGCTTTATCAATCTGTTGATCAACTTTCATTCATCTATCTATATGATTCATGGGAGAGAATATAAGAAAAAGGACATAGGGCCTTAGGGAAATGACCTAACTTCTCTAATTGGCTAGTCAATTAAAGCAATGCAATAAAATATTCATTTTATTTGAGATGTTGTAAAGTTTAGATAAGATAACCTAAGCAAAGAGTTTACTTGGAATGCATAAAATGTTCAACAAATGTCAAGAATTATTTTGTTAATAATAATCACTTTCAAAATAAGAGGTCATAAACTTGAAGTAAAGAACATTTGAAATATTTCAGTTTAATATATGTAGCAATGTTTCACTCATGAAATGGACCTCATGATTTTAGTTAACTCTAGTCAAAACTAAGAAGTGCAAAAGTTCTTTTTTAAATTTTTTCAGCTTCCCAGTTTTAATGTTTTCCTTATAAGAATAACATATTTTCTTAATGTTTCTTCCTTTTATAGCAAAAAAATTATTTATAGTTGATTGAAATTTAAAGTCAATGTGAACATCCTGTGATAATGTTTGACTTTGTTTTGAAATGATGTCTTGACCCATTTGAAGCTCGGGCTACAAGCTGGTGAATTGCCCTTTCTGAGCAGCTGATTAATTCCACACACTCTGGGCACCAAGCACCTGCCCTTCCCCAGGGCCCATACCAGATAATAAAGAGAGCTCTGGTGCCCTCAAGTCTTGGAAATTACTCAAATTAGCCAATCCACAGGGAGTCTAAGGAACCTATAAAACTCTATAGACTTGCCCTACATAAGCTGCCCCCACCGCTCCAGCCCTCTCTCACCTTGTCCCTGGGTGCATCCCAGCTGTGGTCCTCCTTGGCAGCCCTCTGCCTTGGGAGCTAACTACAGTAACAGAGTTTTGCCTCTCACATGTACAAGTGTCATTGAGTTATGTTCCTTTATCAAGAGTCTTTACAAAACACCCTCTCAAACAAGTTTTTAAAGACTTTGTGCTCTGTTGTTAGATAATGGTATTTTGTTTGTTCAAAGAGTTTTATTTTAAATATCTATTGTGTAATTATTTTCAACAGTAGTACATAGTGATGTTAGCACTTAATGAAAAACAAACAAAAGCTCCAAGAATTCATTAATAAGATTATAAGTAGCTAATATTAAAGTTGAGTTCCTTTCTAATAGTTTTTCCCAAATGCACATATCTGTTACATCCATATTCACACACACACACACACACACACACACACACACACACACACATATATACACACACACATCTAGGTGGAGATATAGTCACATGTCTATTGATACAAAGATAAATCACTCTAAACAAATCAGAACCTGTAGATTTCCCTTAGAATTCATGTCATTATATAATTAAATAATTATTTGTGAACATTCTTATAAAACCCTAATGATTTTATCTCTTTATAATAAACACCTTGAGGGCAAAAAAATATGCACAGGTTTCCAAGCACAATCCCTGACAATGAAATGATCTATGAATATTTGTTAAAGGAATGAAAATAACTGTATGAACACTTTATACTTCCTGCTTTTGAAAAATTCACATAATCTTTTGATGTATATCTTCTAACTTTATACTATTTTATATTTATGGTATTTGTCAAAGGAATATAAAATATCAATAATAAACATCAGATCAACTATATCATTCCTGCTGAAATGCATTCTAGACAGTTCCCAGTTTTGCCTATAAATGACACTGGCTCTTTCCAATTCCCTCCACTCAGTTTGGTGGGTAGTGTCATATGTGCAGTCATCTTATCTAACAGTTAGGCATTTGTTATATAATATTCCAATAAAACAAGGATATGTCCAAAAAACCTGTTGTATCATTCAAAATAAGGGGAAATGTTTACAGTTATTAATTTAACTGGAATGAATAATTCAGGAATAAAATTTCTTGTGTATATCTATGCAACAAAGAGAGAGCAGAATCTTATAAGGTTTACATAAATAGTTGAGCATTTGCCCAACCCAAAGCACTGTTGATCAATGGAAAACCAGGCACAGGCATCAGCCATACACACATGTTCTATCAACCTGGAAGTATTCTTAGCCTTGTTTGGAATAAATATTGTGTATATATACATATGTAGTCAGTGAGTTAAACATTAACCCAATTGAAATGGAAGCAACATTTTCTTCAGAGGGAAGATACTATTTGAGTTGTTCTTATCCAGGAAAAGAGAAGTAGAAGTGGATTCCACATAAAGATAATGAGATGAATAAAAATTGAGAAGTGTAAAAATATACGTGAGGGGTGTATACCTGTACTGTCTCACATGATACAAAGCTAGAGGGATGAACTGAGACCTTACATATGTTTAAAAACAGCTTATTTTTTCTATTTAATACTCTGTAAAGTCTGCGTGTTCTCAATCAGAGGCAGTTTTGTCTCCAGGGAGATTTGGCAATGTCTGGAGACAAATATCTCAGGGATGGAGGAACAACCCCCCCAAAAAAGAATTTTCAAGCCTCAAATATCAAGAACAGTAGGTTAAGAAACGCTGAACTAGACCAATGGTCTCCCAAAATGGAATGTTTGCACCTAAGAAATGATAACTCACAAGTGTTCAGAAAGAAAAAAAGTAAATTTTATTTTTAATTTTTGCATTTTTAACTTCTTAGTTGTATATGGACACAATACATTTATTCAATTTATTTATTTTTATGTGGTGCTGAGGATTAAACCTAGTGTCTCACACATGCAAGGCAAGTGCTCTACCACTGAGCCACAAAACCAGACCAAAAAAGTAAAATTTTATAGTTGTTTCATTTAATTTTCTAAAAAATGTAAAGCAAGTTTTATGGCATGCAAAGTAAGTATTTGTGGAACATGAATGTACTATATATATATATATATATATATATATATATATATATATATATACACACACACACACACACACACACACACACACACACAAACACACACACAATAACAGTGGTTGTTCAATTTGTTTTTAACTAAAGAAATAAACAAAAATACCTGTAGACCCCTGCATTAGACATGTAGGAAATTTAAAACATTTAGATGGGTAGATTATAGAAAAACAAATGTAATAATAAGGGGAAGTTATGAGAACAAAGCTGACTCTCGAGGTATGAAGAATAGTTAGGCCTTTGTTATATAATATTCCAGGCAAGAAATCAAAAGGATATGCCTTAGGAACTGTGAATAAAGATGAAACAAGGAGACTGGCTAAAGACACTGCTTCTGAGGTAGATTCAATAAGAATTTGGGGGACCTAATTGAGTTTGGAATGGAGAGACATTGAGTTACCTGAAGGTTTCTAGGCAAGTTGTACCTATTGTTCTTTCTTCCTCATATTCCAGATGACAGTTTTCAAATCTCTCTGATTTCTGTAAAGGCAGTGCTAGAATTTTGTTATCGGAAGGGTTAGTAGGCATGAATTCAAGCTATGGCCGCAGGAAGGAGGTAAAGAAAGAAGGTTTTTTATTGAATAAATACAGAAGATTTGCAGACAACGTCTTGGTGAAGAATAGATCCAGTTGGAGTATTGAAGTGGGAAATATGGAAAAACTTGGGGTTCTTGTCTACAAGTATAATTTCTGGGTTTACAAAATCTAGTCTTTAAAGTTATTTTCTAGGGCTATGTAAAAGACTATCATAAATATCAACATACACCCACAAAAGTAAAAGCCTGTAAAAGGAATTTAGAAGATTAAACCACTTCGGAAGAATGAAGAGAAGAAAATGATGGTAGAGAATTTTATATTTGGTCTTAATAAATGTCATCTTCTGAATTTTTCTCTTCCTACACAGTTTAAGTAACAGTAAGCATGTCTCATCTGGCCCTCCAGATCTCTCAGTGCTCCCCAAAAATTATTTAAGGCCAGTGCTGGTACTGTATTTTGTGAAATAGAGATGTTATAAAAGAGAGGGGTGAGGGAGAGAGAAATTCATCATAGACACATTTGCTGGAAAAGTCTGGCAGATGAACAAAACATGATTTTTTGAGAGGCTCTGTAATGGATAGTTCTTTTTCTCACTTATGTACTTATGTGAAACTAGGAAAGAGTAAAGTGCAAAAAAAATCTAACTTAAAAAAAAATTAGAAAATCTTAGCAGCTTTGACTGTAGCAACTTATAGTTAAGTTATCCAAATGCTCTTAAAACTGCCTTTTTATTTCCTTTCATTTTGACACCATAATATAATGTTTCATTTCTCAAAATCAGGATGTGAATCAGATAGATACAGTAAATTGATAAATTCTACATCTGTGATTTTCTCTTCAGTAGTGAAAATAATGTCATGTCTTAAGGTCAGAGATTATTAATCATAAATCATTATAATTACTGAGTTTCAAATATTTTTCCTATTTTCCAGAGAAAAGAGCCAAGAAGCATATTTAAAATTTTCACATTTCTTCCACACATTAGTTGGGTTACAATTTTTATTTTTAAGGTAAAATTAAACAAATATGCCTACTCTGGGGAGATTTTATGAGCCATTAAATTCAGTTTAGATTACAAGAAATCCAAATCCACAATAAAATATGTTGTTGAATTGTCATTGTACTTACTATTTTCTTTATAGCTTTTTGCATATTTTGTATACTTCTGTCACATTATTTTGGAATGGGAAATATAGTAAGAAATTGGTTTTGATGCTAACAAATAAGCTAAAAATCCTTCTGCTATCCCCAGGATGGCATATTGAAGGCATTTTTTTTTATTTAATAACATCTACTGATACGCCTTTAGAAACTGTGGAAACTCTACTGAGTGGTTCATAACATGGAAACCTGGGATAGGAAGATTTCTAGGGTGAGTTGCTGACAGAGTTCATACTTTTAGTCTTGCTCCCTCAAACTGCTATCTACAATTCCCATTTAGGGTTACATGCCCCAAACTATTCATACAAATGCCTAGGACAAATGTTTCTGATATTCATACTGTGTTGGATTGTGCAATGCTTCATTAAAAAGGCATTTTGGAGGAGGAGGAAACAAAGGAATCTGTTTTATTAAAATTCTAGGGTTTGTGGTATTTCTTTTTTTCTTTTGGAACTGGGAACTGAACTCAGGGGCACTTGACCCCTGAACCAATCCCCAGCCCTGTTTTTTTTTATTTTATTTAGAGACAGGGTGTCACTGAATTTCTTAGCACCTCACTTTTACTGAGGCTGGAGGAACTCCCAATCCTCCTGCCTCAGCCTCCCAAGCAGCTGGGATTACAGGCATGCACCAACGCACAGCCAGCTGAGGTATTTCTTTTAATGATATGATCAATTTATGGTTGAACTCCACAACTAGAGTTCAAAGTCTTTTTGTTGGAAGAGTTTTCCTTGCTATGACCAACAAAATATTTTTCTGCCTTCTGGCTATAAACACAATACATGAAAAAACTTTGAAAGGGTAGAAATGAGTGACTTTCTGGAGATTTCTTTGCACTTCTGTGTGTCCCCTATGGGAGGGAGGTCTTATATATCAGCCTCAGGATAGACCCTGACTGTCCATTTTACATTGCTAATCCTATTTTTCAAACCAAAATAAAAAGAAAAAAGAAAAAAAGAAAAACAGGAAATAGTGACTTTATCAAGCTAATTGTTATCTAATTAGTTTCTGAAATTATAGCCAAAAGCACAAAGCAAATTATTCTCTTTAATTCATTAGGTATATTGAAATACAGTTTCTATGTTGTAGAAATGGAAGAAATTATGAGATAAGAAGGTTCTTGGATCTTTCAAGATTAAAATTTTGACAATAAGAGATTTTCACTTTCATACACAGATGAAATAGAATATTGGTTTGTTAGAGACTATCTGAATCTAGAAGCATGTAGAAGCAAATATTATAGATAATATTTGGAAACATATCTTTCAACCCTAGGGGTACTTTAACCAATATTTGGTATATCCTGCTTTCTCTCCCTTTGCCCTGCAAACCACAAAACACTAAAAGCACATATGAAATCATAAATAATTATCAAAACTGATGGGTAGCCTTCCCGAGTTAATGGCTTAAGAACAAAGCTGAATGATTTAGTCATTGCAGTTTGTTGTTAAAATAGGAAACTGAAAAAAAAAAAGTCAGATTTCAGAAAATGCTGAACTGACTTTTGGTTCAATAAATGAATAGAGCTTTTTGTTATTTTGTTTTTCCTCTGAAGTTTTATTTCTTTTTTCTTTTTGTTTGTTTCTTGCTGTGCTGGGGATCAAACCCAGGGCCTCTTGCATGCTAGGCAAGTGCTCTACATAAAACTGAGCTATATCCCTGGCCCACAGGGTTTTTAAATTCATTGAAATCATTTAAATATTAATTTGTAAGCGGAAAAGAAAGGGTACTATGTAGAAATATGCAAGAATAACAAGCCACACAAATGCTAAATAATAGCAACAAGGGTGGTATTAGTGCCAAATGAAACTTTTTTTGTCAATTAGTTTAATGTCAAGATTGAATCATCTCAAATATTCACATAACAGGACTTTGCTAATCACTGTGAAGTGTGGCCTGGTCCAGGGGAATCCATATGTCTTTTCAGTTCCCAGATCGGCACTGCACAGATTTCTGAAACTATTCTCTATTAATGTCATGATGTAGACAAATAACACGAGGCAAATAATACCCATTTTCCTTCTACCATTACTTCATTTTTCTAGACTTTCTGTTATATTAGTAAGAATAACCTGCTACTTAAAATAGTGTTGAGTAACAAATAGTAACACTTAATTTAAATTCATGAAAGGTAGTATACATGGAACAACACTTCACTTTCTGTTTCTTATTAAAGGTTATTCTTCACTTATGGCCTGGGAATTTGGACACTTGAGTTCCTATACTTTTGAACTCAACAACTCATCTAAGAGATACCTTCTAATGCTTAAGCACTTCTTCTTACCACCACCTGAATTCTGGGAGAAAATGTTACATATTAACTGGTTTCTCAACATGTGTGAGAAGCTCCTTTTATCTACTTGGGAATAAAAAATCAGGAGTGTGGTCAATGGAAGAAAGTAAATAGCATATCATTTTCTCTCTGAGCATTATTTTGGAAAGGTTTAGATCCTTTGGGAGAAGTTTGCAAGAACAAAAAAAATAATAATAAAAGAGGGAGGGTTGTGCTTTTAATGAAATACTTCATCCTTTAAATTTGCCTTCTCTGTGTACACATTCTGTGACTGTGGTCAATTTCAGATTTCTCATTCACAAAACCTATAATAGTTTGTACCTGTCATTAAATCAGCACATATAAATTCTTTTTGTTTGTTTCTTGCTGTGCTGGGGATCAATAAATTGACTCACAAAAAAAAAGAAAAAAGAAATAAATAAAACACAATTTTGAAATCTCAAATGGTTAACTATCAGAAAAATTTCTGTGGTTTCTAACTCAAAATTGAGACTCAACTCTGATTAGGTGAAACCCAAAATATTTTCTTTTTTTCTCTTTTTTGTCTTTGTTTCCTTTTACAAACTATTTGGATATATAAGTTATACTTTCAAAATATTTCTTGTGTTTCCATTAATATAATATCTGATCAAAGTATTTCTCATTGAATCTATTGTGTGTGTGTGTGCATGTGTGTGTGTGTGTGTATGTGTAACTATAAAAATTATGATCAAGGAGGAAAGAGGGCTTGTGGTTTATCCCTTGTCCAAATCTACTGAAATAGATCCACTGAAATTCATGCTTGCTAATATTTTCTAATAATTTGCAGAGTTTTGTTCTCCTTTTGTTATATTTGGAAAATATGAGCATTAGATAGCATGACTGTGTGTTCAGACTGCCAAATGCCAATAGGAGCAGACTGCACAGCAAGAGAAGTGCGTTTGTTTGACAATGTGTTATACACTATTGATAATGATTTTGAAATTGAAATTGGTACTCTTGCCTTTTGCTGGGTGATATGAAGTTTTAAAATTATCTTTAATTTCAATTAAAGAGCAATGGTTAGTGCTGTTGTTTATGTTCAACCCTCCTGTCAGTGCATGGGTGTAATTATAACATGTAAGGTTTTAGTCTCCCAAAATGCTTTTGAATTTTATCCAGGACAACATATTTCTTAAGGTATTTGCATTTATTCAATAGAGATTATTCATGATGCTGCTTGTTTTCTTGATTAAATTGTGTTTACTCACAGTTTCCTGTCTCCTCTGTTTCTATTTCCTAAGCCAGGACCACTCACCATCATAGCCAGTAATAGACTTTGGGATTTTCTTCCCAGCATCCCCGAGCTACTATTAGTTACTTAAATTCTTAATGCTCCTGTTATGCATTAGAGAGAATGTAGAAAGAGTAGAGTTTCTTGCTTTCTACCAACATGCAAATTGGTTAGCAGTTTGCAAATGTCATATTATAGTTTTCATTTTCCTTACAACAGCTTCCTAGTTACTAAATGAAGATTACACCTGTTTCCAGTATCTATGGTCCTGCAAAAGACTGTAAAGAACCAGGTAAAAAAGAGTATTGATTCAAGTATGTGTTTTTAATTGATATATTGGTGAATTCTCAAAAAAATAGAGTATCTAGAGTAAACTAATTAATTAGAGGACATTTCCAGATTTTAGTGAGCCCCTAGGGCAATATCAAGAGAGAATTTCAATATGGTTCTCCATAAATCACCCCATAGGTACTTGCTGGAATGATAGAAATTAATGTTAGGTTGTCTTTTCAAGTTTCTGGGAATTTAAAAAAAATCCATACTATTTTTGTAAAGTGTCACAGACATATCTAGGAAATCTCTAGCATCCCTGCATAGGGACCTGAGAAGAGAAGCCTAGCATTAGTAGGAGGCAAATATTTAAGAATTACTAAGGATCTGGCAGGGTTCTGCTATTCAATTTTATTTTCTTATTAGAAAAGACAACTTAAAATACATGTGCTTCATATATTTACCTGATTAAAAATATGTACCAAGTAAATGAGAGCCTTTTGTAAGAGAGTTTACCAACTAGACAGCCATTGTTCATTTACCATAATTTGTAACTTGGTACTCGAGAGGCATTAAATGTGGTTCTCACCAATGAGACTTGGCAGAACCAACTCAAGAGGCCTTCACTTTTGTTTCATTTTGTTGTAAAATAGAAACAAAGTCTCATGAGGAAAATTCTCTTGCACCTGCCCTTCCACCTGCTTCCTGTGTGTAAGCATGACAGGACTAGGGTCTGGAACTGGGTCAGCCACTATAACTCTAGGAACAAACATCCTATCTTGATAACGATGAATTAGGAAGATAGAAGGTGCCTATTATCTTGATAGCGTTGCCTGGTCCTGTGTCATTCCTGAGAATCCTTGTTGTTAAACATAATAAGTCATATCTAAGTCACTATGATCAGGTTTTCAATTTCTATAGCTGAAAATATTTCTACATGAATAACCCCAAGTATTTGAGTGTCTATAACCAGTGGCTTTCAGACTGTGTGCATCACAGTCACCTAAAGGACTTGCTAAAACACTTTGTCGTCTAAGTTTCCAGGTGATGATGATGACGACAATCTGTGACATACTTTGAGCACTAGAGCTCTGCCGAAGGATTTTTCTAAAACATAGATCTGAGTTTCGTAAGCCAGTGTAAGCAATGTATCGAAACAACCTGCTGCGCCCCATAAATATGCACAATTATTATGTGTCAATGACAAACAAAAATATAAAAACCATTAAATAATGCATTATTAGTATTGCCCCTTACCCTTCAAGACAAAAGCCAAGATCCTTGGAATGCTGTCTAGATCTGTTTCTTCAACTTTGTCTTGTCTCCTCTGTGGGGACCCTTAGCTCCCTATACACTCAAATGCATGCTATTCCCTGAAAAAAAATTTATTCTCTATAGCCATTTTCCCCTCTGTTTAGAACATACTTTTCTATTATTTTCTTGACACTTCTAACTGGTCATTCAAGACTCTATCATCACTTGGCTAAGTCACTGCTCTTAGTACCCTATATTGTGAAAGAATTACTGATTTTTCAGTTTGGACCATGTAGTTGTCTTATGGCATTTAGGTATTCATCTCCATATCACCTATGCCTAGCACAGGTGCTAAAACAGACAGCATTCAGTTACAAGGCTTGCAGGATAAAAGACTATTTGCAGAAGCATCAATGACCTTATATGTTTCTTACATAGAGATTTTATACTCTAGGCTGAAGTGGAACCTCCATTATTCTGGCCCTATTGTTTGTAAAATATGTAACTTAGTAATCTATCATAAGCATTTTTCACCCCAGTTTAAAATAATGTCGGTTGGTGACCTTTGAACATGATCCTTTATAAGGGAAAAAGTCCTTATTTTATCTCAATTTTTGGTGATCTAACAGAAATTGAAACCAGAAAATTCTCACAGAACAGATGCCCTTGCAATTGAAAAGCACTCCCTCTAATAATGCTTGGCATAATTTTTGTTAGGTTTGTATCTCTGGTATAATTACATGATGATTTTAATGGAAATTATAAAGAAGTATTTTACAAAGGAACAGAATATTTTATGTGCAGTTATATGTAAATTTACTCTTATAAATATGCAAGCTTTCTTTTTCACATGGGTATTTGCTTAAGGATCACTCTGATAAATGCAAACAAGACTCATATTATTTATTAGAAGATTGCTGAGATATATAACAGTAATTGTCATACCACTCTGTAGAATTCACTTCCAGAATCTGCTGTTGTTCCTATTGACTGATAATGTACAGTAAAAATTGCCACATTTACAAATTCTGTTGAGATATTAGAATATCTTAAGATTTTTTTTCTTGTCTTCAGATGCATAAACCATTTTTTATGTGCATGTTGTTACTTTACCCAGCCAATCTGGCTTTCAAATGAGGCAAAAGCTTTAGTTCAGCAGTATGATTTCTGAAGATCTCACGTCAGTGTTCACCTAATAAATAAGAGAAAAATCCACTCTTCACCTGTGGAACCTTGTTTTATATGATACAAAACATCAGAAGAGTAGTGTTCCATTACTAATTGTATTTTCCCAAGACTAAGAGGTACAAATAACATTGAAATCTATTTCACAACATGATATATACTATTCTTCCCTCTTATAACCCAAATAGCAGCATTTTTGTTATAACAATTGTTTTAAAAGCTTGAATACAGTTCCCTTCAATTAATACAACAGCTACTTGTTGAGAGCCTTCTCTTTCATGAGCACTGTTTATCTACTCTGGGAAGCACATGGATGCTTAGATGCTTAATCACCTCAAGTAAAGTTATTTTGCTTGTGTGGCATTTTAGAGTGACTTCAGGAGAGCTGTGGCTTGGTTTCAGTCATGACAAGTGTCCTTCACTTATTTTCTAATTCTTTATATATCGAGACGTTTAATGATAAAAGACATGTTGTTGTTTTCTAGATGAAACTGAGGAAAGGGCACATTAGGGGTGATTGTGAGATATTCTCAAAAGATGTTTTTTTCTAGCCAGGCATGGTGATGCATGCCTATAATCCCAGCAGCTCAGAAGGCTGAGGTAGGAGAGTCACAAGTTCAAAGCCATCCTCAGCGAGGCCCTGAGGAACTTAGCAATAACTTCTCTATAAATAAAAAATTCAAAAAAGGCTGATCATGTGGTTCAGTACTTAAGTGACCCCAGATTTAACTCCTGGTAAAACAAAAAATATCTAAAATTTATATTCTGAAGTATATGATCAGAAAATTTTATAAGATGAAATACATCTCAAAACATGTAAATCATATATTGTTGAATACTCTAGGTTTGACACATTCGCTCCCTTTTTATCTGTTGTATGACATGCTAGTATAGTAGAATAACCAGGCAGTACATTAATACTTGAGGCAGAGGAAGCTTGTAAATGCCTTGTTGGCACTGTTGGCATCATCATTTCATGGCCAATAAGTCACAAGATACTTAGGGTGTGAATCTTCTCCCCACTAGTGGCAACGCAGGCAGATCTTCCAGACTTTATATAAGGACTTTCTCAGGAATTCATCATCAGGGAGGGTGAAGAAACTACTTTGACACTTTGTTCCAGGAGGACCCAAGACTATCTACATCTACAAATCTTTCTTAATTACCAGGCAAGTGAAACTGTTTTACTGTCTGCCACAGATTATTGAATTTACACATTGTCTCTATGAAACTTATTTCACTATGGTTACTTGAAGCTTGACTTGTACTTTTGTATGAGTGTACATTGGCACCAACACCTTGTGCCTGACCACACTCTTGCATGAACTCCCTCTCCATCCTAGCTGGGCACTTGACACCTTACTGGGATTTGCACCCTGTATATTCACTGTCACTCTTGATCTAGCCCATCCTCCACTGGGCTCTTTGCAACCCCTCACTCTGCAAATGTCAGCCCTATCTAATGTCTTGGAGATCGTTTTTTTTTTTTTTTTCAAGTGAAAGAATAGGAAGAATAAGGAAAAGGAAGGGAAAATAGCTTTCTTTTTTCTTTTCTTTCTTTTTTTTTGCTAATTCTTAAATGTTTCTCTATGTTAGATTCATTTGTAAGTTCACAGAAGAATTTTTTAATTGGCCCTTTGAGGACAAATTTCTAGCAAGTACACATGACTCAACTCATTCCAGTTTTATAGTTTTAAAATACAAACAAAACAATAAACAGAACTGGTATATAGGAAGACAAGTCTCATTCTCAGGTTACACCAAAATGAAATACATATAAAAAAGTTTATTTAAATAAATCACCCTGTGATTAGATGGTACCAAGAAAATAAAAACAAGATCTATAGCTATCCATGAAACAGTAAAAAAACAAACTTTCAGTTCTCTTGGCTGGGATCTTAACGTCCAGATAGATTCTCAATGGTTCCATATTTTTCAGATCCCATGTATGGGAATAAAACACATTTTAGCAGTAGTTTAAATGAGAGTAAATAATATTTGTATATTCTTGGGAGGTAATAGGTAGAATTACTGAAATACTCTTTGAAGTACATAAAAATTCTTTCTTTAATTTTTAATTCTTCCTTTGAATGCACTTAATCATGTAGATTAGTTTAGTGCAATGTGTCAAGTACTATGATTCAGATGAGAACAGAATTCTCTGGATGTGCATATGACCACTGCCTATTGTTATTGTCAGGAATGATTCCCTGAAACCTGGATCTGACAAGAATACTGAAGGAATAGTCAGCTGAAGATGGCTCACTGGACCAGCAGATATGACAACTCAGAAGCTTAAGCAAAACTGTCAGTCATTTAGTGGACTGGATTTTGCATTTAAGGTGGACGGTTGTGATGGACTACATTCTAAAGATGTTATCCTAAGATCTGTTTACCTTGGTTATTCTATCAAGTACTCAGCTAGATGCTACCAAAATAGACTGCACAGATGAAGATTACATTCCTGAAATGAGAGAAATCATCCTGGATTACTGGGTGGAACTAATCTAATCACGTGAGCCATTAAAAACAGGCAAATACCTCCAATTAGAGTAAGAGAGCCAGACAAGAGGTAAGGCAGAAATATAAATTAGACTTGAAGCATGCTAGAAGAAACTGACTCCCTGTTGCTAACTTTGAGGAAGAGAGTGAGTGGTGTGAGCCATGTAGATGGACTCTGGAAGCTGAAAACAAGCCCCAGCAGAAGGAAAGGGAACAAGGAAATGAAGAGTCCAGCCGTACATATTCAAGGAACAATGTTTAGCCAGTAATTTGAATGAGCTTGGAAGCTAATTCTTCTCAAGCTCTCTTGATCAGAGTCCAACAGCAAAGATCTTACAAGATCTTATTTTTATCCTTGTGAAATCAATAGCAAAGAAACCAGCCTCGCCATCTCAGACTTCCATCCAACCTATGGACTGTGAATGTATCAACTGATGCTTTAAGCTATAAAATCGTAGTAATTTTGTCCTGGCATCATGACATTAAGTTACCATACCATTTTTGGTTATGAACATGTGTTAGAGAACTAAAACAGGAATAATTGTGAAAGATGAGCCTAAATTCAGGCATTTTCAACTGGATCTGATACCGTTCCCACAAAAGACATATGGTGATGACTACAGACATGGTCATATATCACAACTGGGGATAGAGGGTTTGTCACTGGCATCTAGTGGGTGGAGGCCAAGAATGGTACTAAAATCTTATCATGTAAAGAATATCCTCTTACAACAAAGTATTATGCAGTCCAAAATACTGGTAGTATCAAAGTTGAGAATCCCTTAACTAGAAATGGGCAAGCACGGGCTAGATGATCAAAGGTCTTCAATGCCTGACCCAAAGGAGTTGACGTAACACCTCCAAGACCATGGATGGGCATGGATTCCTGTTATGTGTTCTTTTTTCTCCCAAGCTAGACAAACAATATGTTATGTTTCTTTTGTTGAATAAGGGGAAGCAAGTAGGACTGAGGTAATTACTAGAAGCAGTTCTGTTATTTAGCAAACATGTATTGAAAAAGTAGCTAATAAATTAAATCACATCAAGCTTCTTTTTATTTGGCTTAACATAAATAATTATTTGTCTATGCAAGTGGTCATTTAAAAAGTAATAATAATTGCCAAAAAGATGACTTTCAATGATGAATCATTCTCAAAACTGGAAGCTTAATGATATTTTTGAAAAATATTAAGAAAATACCAGAAGGAAGCAGTCACCTAATTAATTTCCTCTGTCTGTGGTTGTGAAGATGTGTCATCATATTAGTGATTTTTTAATTCACATCAAATCCTCTGCTTGGTTAGGTCATTGTATAATTAGGCTATTGGACATCTTCTTCCACTAAATCCCTTTGTCTTAATCTTTTACCTCCCCCAACCCCCGCACACACACACACCTTTTATCTGCAACTTGAATTTCTTGCATAAGCCCAAGACTTTAATGTTTTCATCGAGACAAAGTCAGGGATAAAATGAGAGCTCCCTAATCCAACCAACATATTTCATATTGATAAGGCTAATCAATGAGAATAATTCAGAAGTCACATGTGTTCAGCATGTGCTTTATCTGAGCTGTCAGAGACTGGTTTCTCCCTCAACGCAGCAGCTCCTACAACTAGTTCTCAGTGCTTATTAGGTTTCATTATTTTGAGTGATTACATTTCTTAGTTAATGGTACCTTATCATTACTGATGCTACAGGACTTCTTTTTTGTTGATTAGGTTATGCTAAATGAATATTTTTGCTGGATACTTTTAATTCTCACACATGTATTGAGTTATAGCTCTCATTTAAATTTTTTCCACCAAGCACCACGTGTGTAAGCTCTATCCATATTATTCTATCTGCATCCATCTAATACATCTTTTTTATTTTATTTTTTATTAGCTCATTTTAGTTAAACATACTATTAGGATTCATTTTAACATAATTATGCAAGCATGGAATATAATCTGCTCTAATTCAGTCCCTAGTACTCAATACATCTTAATTTTTCAAATAATGTCACTCTCCCAATGATGAAAACCCATCTTCAATTCCCTACCGTGCAAATGATGCTACTGTGACATGTTACTATGAAAATATCTAACTATTTGTCTCAGTATGTATGGACATGTCAGTGATTTCTTTGGGATACATACTGTAGAATAAATTACAGAATTTATTACAGAACACTTATCTATATTTTTATTAAAATAAAATCTATCAACAATCTCTACTGCATATAGAGACTCACCCAGATTCATAACCAGTGGTATCACCTAGCTTTCCAGTTAGTTTTTTGGCTATGAAGTTGTAATTTAAATTTGCATTAATTTAATTATTTATGGTTATGAATTGCCGCAGTCCGACTGAAGCAAAATAACTGGGGGGTGACGAACAACTTGTGTACATTGATACAGCAGGAGTGGGAGCCGTTTATTGTAGGACAGGAGGGGTATATATACATTCCACACAGCTTATCTAATTAACATAAACTAGATACAGCAGTCAACCAATAAGGAATCTCCACACTTAATAGTTCTCTGGTGTTACTTCACAAACCACTCCCTCTGGCAAAATGCCAGGCGCCATCCTGACTTGTTTACAGACTCTAACAATGAATATCTCTTCATCTATGCATTACATTTCTTTTATGTAAATTACTTAGCCCATGATTTTTGTCTGTTCTTCTATCATAGCTTCTGTCCTTTATTTTTTAAATATTATTTAGTTGTCAATGGACATTTATTTATTAATTTATTTATCTATTTATTTATTTATATGTGGTGCTGAGAATTGAACCCAGTGCCTCACACATGCTAGGCAAGTGCTCTACCACTGAGCCACAATCCCAGCCCTTCTGTCTGTTCTTTATTTATAAGAATTTCTTGTGTATTATACATTAACCTTTATAAAGTTTACACATTACAAAATACCCTTTCACTTTTGCTCTTTCCCTCTTTTTATTTTTTTGAATTCTGTATGTAATTGCCCAAAGTCAGCATCATTGAACAGAAAGCCTAATATTGATTTCATAGTATTTATTTGTTTAAAAAGTCATTTCCTTACCTTAGGTCTCAAAAGAAGAAAGAAATCAGGCTCTGTTGTTCATTATCCATTGAATTTACAGTCCATTATCTATTGAATCGGCTGTTCAACTTTGATATATATTTGTAGTCAGCCTTCCACATTTAATTTCACAATACTTCAAAATATATTTTACTGTTATTACTACATTGCACTATTATCCTCATTTAACATTTGAGGGAAACAAAAGTGCAATCTAGGACATCTGAATTGTGTTAAATATAAAATGTAACTTAGTGATTCACATACTGAATTGATTTCCTGGTTGTGGCTGTGCATCACATAACAGCAACCTCAAGGGAACTAGTCAAATGCACTCTCCATTGCGCCTCATCGGTTGTGTTTTTTTTTGTTCTATGGTAAGTACTTCCCACCAAGAACCTACATGGCTATCAGCCACTTCTAATATATTGTATCTGTTTTACCAATAATTCCAGTTGTAGTTTGGACTGATAAATCACTAAGCTTAATTGGCCAACCTGGGTGGCTTCCAAGCCAACCATGTGCAAAAGAGGTAGAATCAGCTCCACCCTGAACTCATGGACTCAGTGGAGGAGGAGTTCCTAGAAGAAAAGTCAGGGGCTGGGGATGTGGCTCAAGCGGTAGCGCGCTCGCCTGGCATGCATGCGGCCCGGGTTCGATCCTCAGCACCACATACCAACAAAGATGTTGTGTCAGCCGAGAACTAAAAAATAAATATTAAAAAATCTGTATACGGGATAAAATTGGGAGTTCATAACTCATTTGAATCAAACTGTGAAATATGATGTATGAGGAACTATGTAATGTTTTGAACGACCAACAATAAAAAAAAAAAAAATTCTCTCTCTCTCTCTCTCTCTCTCTCTCTCTCCCCTCTCTCACTCTCTCTTTAAAAAAAAAAAAAAAAAAAGAAAAGTCAGAAGCCTGTTCCAAAAGAAGGCAGAGAAACCAAGCAAGAATGAACAAGAAGTGTTGAGTATAATAGTGCAACTAGAGTTTAAGTACATTTCCCAGAGTCCATAACTTGTGCACCACGGGAGATGGCCACAGACCTACACCATAATTTTACCTGACACAGGAGGAAGTTTGTGTGTATTTTGTGGAATACACCAGGATGATATTTTACGGTGTGTAGAGTGTTTTCATCCATGTTGTCTTACTTGAGGACATGGCTGGATATGTACGATATCTATGATTCCCATTCTGATTCCTTTAACTATTGCTGGCAACCTTCACTTTGTTATACTGACTAGAAACTGAGTAGCAGTCAAAATCAGAGCTATTTTCTCTCAACTTTTTTGTAGCAACAACATGTGGTTAAGGCATTATATTATATTCTTACTGTGATACAACCTGAATCTAAAGTAAAACTAGGAAGAGGTATTGGATCAACCAGAAAACAATAAAGCTTTCAGCAGAGCACATACTGCAGAGTTATGGATAAATGTTGATGTACATTTCCCTGCAGTTTGTAGAATCCAGTCCAAGATAACCCAGGTGGATTACATATGCAAAATAAGTTATAGCTTCACATTCCTAGTCAAGACCCCTCACATTCAATTACTCTGTCGCATAATGAGAGGACTATTTTAACCCAGCAAGAACATTCTATTACAAAGCAATTCAAAAATTGAAACCAACTTATTACACAGGGCAAACCCAAATGCAAAAAATGAAATGAAAAGTAAAGAAAAAGGATAAAATTTTATACTTTGTAATAATGATAATCATTATTACATTAGATTGAATTCAGAACTCAGAAATGTTTCTTTTTTCTAATCTAAATTTAGTTTCTTAAAGTTTCATTTGACAACCTACAATAAGTGATGAGCAGTAGAAACCTGAAGAAAAGCTGGTAATGGCTTTATGATGGTAATATATGATTTCTGCAAAGCTTATTTATTGGTTTTTAAACAAATATTTATTTGCAATTTTATTTTATATATTTTGGAATTTTTTAGAAGTCTTAGTTCTATCTTGGGGCAGACTCATGCTTATAAATGTCTTTCCCATGAGAATGACTGTCATTCATTGCATCACTTGCAATGATTGCATTTTTTATTTTTTCCTTTAAAAAAGGTTCTTTGGAGTATGAATAAAATGAAACTGAAACATATTTACTTTCCAAATAATGTATTGGACCATGATGAGCATGAAGCATGTACACAAAATTATCATGCAATGCAGTAGTATACAGGGGTAGAACTTGCATTTGGAGAAAGGCATGATTTCCAGTTGGTGGTACCAGAAAAAAAAAAGTATTGGAGAAGGTGGCTTCTAGATTGGAAACATGGATATGGAATATAAAAACATATGAGGTAAAGAAAATAATAAGAGAAAAAAATTCTCCTTTTACTGTCTGTACTCTTTCTCTCACTCTCATCTGCCTCCTGGGAGCACTAGACTACATATGAGTCCCTAAACTAGTGTCATGTTCTTTTAGAGTTCTGTTCATGCCAACACTAGAGTGCTCTGACCTCCACTAAGGGAACAGTGTCTTCCAATCTGATCTCCAAAGTCACCTTCCCTGGAGAGACTTTGAACATCTTTGAATAGAACTTGGAAATAATCAGAGTTATGCTTTGGGAAGTTTGATATCACAGCAGAAGAGAAAATGGTTTGAACCAGAGAGAGAGTGATAGGAAAATGCAATTTTGTTAATGTGAAGAAGTATAAATTTGATACTGGACAATGACAGTGAATAAGTGACTTCTTTAAGATAAATTAGAAACAAAGAAGAAGGTAAATATTGAAAATGGAAAATAATAAATTGAATTATGCTCATACAAAATTAGAGGTGTTGGGGGCATCCAAATGGAGATGTTCCAGTGAACACAGAAATGAGGATCTGAAGCTTATCAGGAAAAAAAGTACATGTAGTTGAGTCCTACAAATGATTGATGAAATCATGGATTTAGTTAGAATACACATAAATAAGAGAAATGTACTCTTTATTATTGCATTGTTCTAAAGGTATTGTGTATCAAATGGGAAATTATGAAATGTTAATCTCTAACGATGTTCAAGAATTAAATAGAATTCTCCTTTGCAGTGGTTTGCCTATTCTAAGAATTCACCCCAACTCATCAAAACCATCTGATTCTGAGATAATTGACCATTTAATGATTAAATAACTAAATATGCAACCTGAGGTTAAAGGTTAATAGGAAAAACTCGAAAAAGAACTAAATACCCAATCCAAGGTTAAAGGTTAGTAGGCAAGTTTCCCCCTAAAATATAAGAAGCTCAGTAGACACACACTGAACCCACCACCTGTGACATTTATTGTATGTCTTCCTCAGTGAATTTCATAAGCTATTTCTGTGGCCACTAGATGGGGACTGGATTTTCAATAGAGGCAGACAGCTTTTTCCATCTGTAGACCATTGAAATCATCTACTTAGAAAAAGTTAAATTTAAATTCTATATACCATAGAAAAATGTTAAGCACATTTTAAAGCCACATTTTACTTTACTTTTCAAGTCTTTTGGAAACAAAATATTTAATTAGATTTTATAACCAGACTTCTGTCATTCATCTCTGTTATAATCAAACACTATTTATGTATATGTATTTTAATTTTTTTTGTGTGTGTGTGGTATGAGTCATAGAACCCAGGGGCACTTTACCACTGAGCTACATCTTTTTATTTTATTTTGAGACAAAGTCTCATTAAGTAAGTTGCCCAGGCTGGCCTTGAACATGTGATCTTCCTGTCTCAGCCTCCCAAGTAACTGGAGTTCTAGGCATGCACCTCCAAGCCCAGTTTAATTGTTGTCACCTTTGATGTTTATATTTAAAATTAACTGACATTGGAACCAATGTGGAAATTGCAGTGCTATTGGCATCACCAACATCCATTCACTATTGTCATCAATTTTTAAGGCATTTGTCTAATTTTTTGTCAGTTATCTAATTTCTTTTAAACTAGATTTTTATTAAACACAAAAACATAAATTTTAATAGGTTAGATCATTCTCTATATAAACTTTATAGTCCACCTAATTTAATAATATGTACTTTAGTGTATGAGGGCACCTAACTTTGAAGTGTCATAAATTTCCAGTTTTTATCTTTAATGATAATTAAGTTATTTAATTCTTCAAGATTAAATAAAACTAAATATTTTCTACAAAAGTCATTTAGTTGTCTGACTTTGCAAAGACAAATAAAATTCCCTAACAATATCATCATTTAGAAGAAACTCAAAAACTCTCTCTTTATGCTGCTAAGCTAAATATGCATAGATGAGTAAAGTAAATATGACCTATATATATATATATATATATATATATATATATATATATATATAATGAATTTAAATTGGGTCCCAAAATACTGAAACACTGCTTATGTAAGAGTTGTTGATAATATGTCTTCCTATTCAGAATAAATCAGATGTTTTTGTCCCTCTTTTGAATAGCTACCTATTTGTGAATGGGAACTAGTATCAACACAGTCCAAGGCAATCACATCTCTCACCTATTTTACCAAATTTTCCTGTACAGAGTATCTCTATTCTCTCTATGCAAGCAATCTGACCTCATCATATACAGTATACTCTTTATTTTCTGCATTTCCTTTTCAGATATGTGGTTCTTCATTTACTTAATAACTTTCTGGTCACACTTGCTGTGTTTCAGCTTGGTCTTTATCCAGGGGTGAATGAGAGAGAACCAAGGGGAAAATAATTTAATTTCCCCTAATTCATTCTGTGTCAGTGAAATAAGTCAAAGGCTGTTTGTACAGTCTTCTCAAGAGTCACCGCAGAGATCAGAGGACTGAGACAGGCCTGATAAAATGATACTACTGTTTGGTTGCAAATTTGGTCTTAAACAAACAAACAAACAAACAAACAAATTGGTCTTAAAAAAGTTAGAGGTGAATAGGAACAAAATCAGGATCCAGATTCAAGTCTCCTTCCAGTCTTTGGTGAAAAGTGGACTTAATTAAGAATTTTAAACATAAAAACCAACAGCTCTGAAGCTTTTGAAAGTGATACCTTGATTCTACCAAAGGCATTTAAATACATAGCAATAATGGTACTTATCTTTATCTCTAATTTCACTTCAAACGTTACATATATATGAAAAAACGTTATTACCATCTCTTTTGACTTGTGGTTGAAAGGAAAAAAATAATGATAAAGAACTTTTCCTGATCTAAGTGGTCTTAGATTTGAGGAAAAAACGAATTAGCAAAGACAGGATTGTGAATATGCCTGAGAAAGACATTGGTAAATGTTGAATTAACTGAACCAGGAGAAGTGCAAGTAACTCAGGAAGAATTAGTTTAGTAATTCTCAACTGGAAACCATACATATTCATAGGGATGAACCAAGTATTTGGAAATGAACTAAATTCTAGGAGCTAGTATGAAGTCTGGATATATAATACCTAACAGTCTGATTAAGCACCACATTTACGGTAGGGTTCTTCCAGATGAAAGGGTTCAAGGGCAGGTAAGACTGGACACTGGGTTGGAATTCTAGTATGGCTGGGACTCCGTTTGTACTTACAATAAGGACAGTTAAGCAAATCTCCACGCTTAAAAGCCTTGCAACATAATGTGGGTTATCAGTGCAAGATATTTTGACACATCTTAGCTTAGATAGGTCAGGTACTCCACCATTGGAATTGAAATTCCTGATGAAAACTTGGTCATAGGAATAAAGGAAACTACATGGATACACATGATTAAAGGAGACCAATGGTGAGTTGGACTTGATGCACATTTCGTAAACTAGGATTCCTTTACTTTCCACTGGATTAAGATAGTAAATTAATTCCATATTTTAGGGGATTTGTGGGTTATATGTAAAGGTTAAGTTGTTCCTGGTTGAGAAATGTTAGGGATAAGATATAAAGAACACATTACTTAGCTTATTAATAAATAATTTATTTAATCAAACATCAATATTTAACAAGCCTCTCCTATATGAAAGTCTCTGAGTTAAGCATGATACAAAGATAATAAGGTAGCAGTCTAGTACTAGAAATTCTAAAGTCTGTTTATGAAACAGATAAATAGATAAATTTGAAATTGTAAAAAAATACCACTTAATATTACTAAAAAAGTGGTAACAGGAATTCTACTAATTAAGCTGGGAGAAGTCAAGAAATGTCTTTGAACAGATGACATTTGAAATGAATCTTAAATTTTATATTTTTCTAACTGAAAACTGGAGGAAAATGAGAAGCAATAGAGTGTAGAGTAATTAATAATAATAAAATTGCTACTATTTATCAAATAATGGTAATGCTTATCACTTAGATATACCATCTTACTTATTTAATATCACAACAGATCTGGGATATATGTCAAAAGATCTATTTTCCAGGTGCACGGCTGAGCTCAGAAAAGTGAAGTCATTCTCCCAAGTCCCTTGGACTTGGTAATACAAGCTTTAACTTTTTTATTGTTTATTTTTGTTTTTTATTTAAAAACACCTACTCTTAATATGTACACTGATTGCTCTAAACTGTCCTAAGAAGGTGAGAAGTGAAGTAAGTCACATGAATAGACTTCATGGAGAATGTTTTCAGAGGAATTGGTAGAATTGAAAAGATAAGAGCTAGATGTAAAGGCCCTTCCATGAAGAGGTAAGAGAAAGGAGAACTAATCTCAAGAAGATATCTGTTAAAGTTTATCAAGATGACAAATTATTTATCATTAAGATGATACAACTTTATTTTATTGTAAGAGGAGGGATTTAGGATATTATTTCTTTTTTCCTTTTTTTTTTTTTTTTTTTTGGTTTTCAAGTAAAAGGACTGAGACTCAGGTCAAGAACATAAATTAGCCTGAAAGTAAGGTTTCTTTAGTTCCACTTGAGAGCTGTTCTGAGTTTGCACTTCCTTTGATGGTAGATAATACAGTGATGGAGTGGAGAAGTGAGCTTGGTGAGAGGTGGGAGAGGAAGGCTCTCTGTATGGCACTGGAGAGCCAGAAATAGAAGACTAAATTAGGCAGCCACATTCTCATTCCTCTGGTTTTCTGACTAAAAACCTACTAACTGGCGCTTCTGATTTTGATAATTGAGATTTCATAGGATGTTTGGGAACTGAAAAAATAAAAGTGTTTTGGATCATTAATAATGTCAGATTCCTTATGAAGTTGATTACAAGTAACCATTAAGATAGTCCCTGAAAGTCCATTACCTATGTATGTTCCTAAAATTATAGCCTTTAATGCTAGGATGACTTTGATAACTACAACTAATAAGCCTAAGAATGATTTATTTGCCCATTAACTAAGGGCTTTGTCATCAAAGATAAAATTGAGCTGACTCCAAGTCGATCATAACAAAAATTATAAGACAGAGAGAGAGAAATAAAGAAACAACCCTCAGCTGTGTCCTAACTGTAGACTTTTCATTACTATTGACAATGAAAATGAGAGTCACAAAGAACACAGCTGGAATTTTAACTCTTAAGTTAAGATCACGATTTGGCACTTGTAAAATCATCCTTTTAACTTGTAAACAAATCAAATCTATATGGATGTCAGAATAAATACAATATTTCTTTTTTCAACAGTTACCGTTTTGGCACACCCATACTCACTGTACCTACTAAGAAATTGAAGGTATTTATCACTCTTATTGCCATCTTAACCTCAGACGCAATTATTTAAAATGAAATAAATATATACTTAGAAAACAAGGAAGATATATTACTAATTGTCCACTAGGCAGTCAATTGCCAGTTAGAATAGCCACTTGTGTAAACTCTGTCAAACATGCTGACCCAAACACGTCTCCAGCGATTTTCAACATCTGGCTTAAAAGCTTCCCTGTAATTATTTTCATTTTGCATAAGCAAAACTCACTAAACCCTGCATCTGTGGTGGTGATATACAAAACATATAAATTTGGAGGGATTCATTAGATAATGCCAAAGAAAATGCACCAATGACTCTGTGTCCTTTAACTCCTGCTCTTTTGGTGAATTAGCCAGTAGTGAAGGCCCTTTTTCTCTTCAAAAGATTCTTCAATGCTTCTTGACTTGTTATTGCAGTAGAGTGTTAATTATATAGCAACTGACAAACAGCAAAGTTACAAAGATGCAAGTACTTTTTCTGGATGCACTTGCTCTCCTTGAATTTGTACAGAAGAGGTAGACACTACAAATATCAGACATGTCACGGATAAGAGGTATTACCTAGGACTTTTGCTACTACAATGCTATGGATCTTATTTTCATAGAATAATAATGGAAAGAACGCTTACAACACATTTAATGTGTTATTTTATCAAACATTTTTCTAAATTCTAATAATGCACAAACACAGATTCACAAAGGACTTCAAAGAGTTTACAATTAGACATTAGAATTGCATGTATTTATGAATGAAATGTGCATATACTTTTTTATAATATCAGGAAAATCTTACCATTTTATCATACTTTCCTTAGAACGTTGTGTTTTAATTGTATGTCAGTATGCCACAATAAAATGCTACTCAATTATACTTTGATTTATTAACCTCAGTTAAATAAACTCATCCATATGAAAATGTTCAGAACTGTTTTGAATTCATGTTTATTTTCTTAGCTCTCATCTTTGCTTGGCTATTTCTCTCAACCTGCTCCAGGGAAACTGGAATAGTTGAGGTTGGATGATGTATATTTATTAGCTTCAGAATCACATCTGTGTGCTCGGATTGGAGGAAAGGTCATAAACACAATGAATGTTGCTAGGAAACCATGCCTTTGAGTCAATTTAGTTGTGAAGATAAAAGGGATTTTTTTTTTTTTTGGTATCAAGATGGGCTATTTGTATAGTACAATGAATAATCATTTTATTTTGATCTTTGAATTTATCATTTAAAAAATAACACTTTTCATTAGTAGCTTTTCCTATTTATTACCTACTTGGATTTCAAATGTTTGAAATTCAAGACATGAATATAGCTTTCTATGAAAAGAAAGGTTTGTGGCAATTTTCATTTAAAGAAAATAATCTTGTTGGTGAAATGCAGGGATAGCTAATCCTTGGAGCAAAGCCTATGAATCATAGAAAGATTAATAATCAAATAATAAAAGTCAAGGAACAAGTAGCTAAGTTTCTTGAAATAGCCATTAAAAGGATTTTCAAAGCTCAAGTGCTATAAACAACCCTGACACTTCTTTTTGTGTTTCAAAACTACAGGGCTGTGAAGTTGGCAACTTTTCACAAAGATTGATCTAAAAGAAAACAGACATGTTTTACTGGTCAACAATGATTAGATGAACCTTTGACATAACTAAGTACTCCGATTCCACAGAACTGTATTAGCCCACTTAAGTATCTAATTAGAAGCTTATGTTGGCTGTGACTATATCTATTGATTTTAAATAAAACAGTTATTTTAACCAGGGAATTTTTATAGAATCTATTTCTTTTGAACAAAAAGTAATATTTGGTGGCATACCAAATATTGACCTTGATAATCCAGCAGCTTAGTACTGCTATGGATTATCTGCTAGTAGCAGATAGTATGGATTATCATCACATAGTACTGCTATGTGATGATAATGATGATGGTGATGGTGGTGATGCTGCTGCTGATGATGGTGATGGTGATGATGAAGATGATAATGATGGTGATGACAATGATGATTATGTGACTTGTATCCCTGTGTGTTGGTGGGGTGGGGGGTTGCTAGGGTTAAACAAGAGATGCTCTACCACTGAGCTCTATAGTTGCATCACCAGCCTTTCTTTTATTTTTATTTTTAAAATTTTAAGACAGAGACTTGCTAAGTTGGGATCCTCTAGCTACTTGGATGTGTTAGCTTTTTGTTACTGTTAATATTACTTGAGATAAATAAATTTAAAAAGAGGAAAGGTTTATTTTGCCTCATATGTTTGGGACTGTCAGTTCATGATTGAATGACCGTGTTGCTTTGGGCCTGTGGCAACATGGCACATCATGGCAGAGCACATGTGGTGGAGCAAGCTGCTAACCTTATGGCAGATAGTTAGTGAAAAAGAGAAATGGGAGGGGGCAGAATCCCAATACCTCCTTCAAGGGCATGCCCCTGCATGACCAGAGGCT
This sequence comes from Urocitellus parryii, assembly GCF_045843805.1. NCBI lineage: Eukaryota > Metazoa > Chordata > Mammalia > Rodentia > Sciuridae > Urocitellus > Urocitellus parryii. The sequence continues at coordinate 41,810,658 of NC_135536.1, forward strand.
TCCAACTAGGATCCTCTTCTAAAAGGTTTTGCCATCTCACACTAGCATCATGGGCTGGGGACCCAGTATTTCATATATAAATATTTAGGAGGCACCTAAAATGATTAAGGGTAATTTGGATCATGAAATAAAACACCACTTCTTTATACTTATCTGCAAAATATGTATGTGTGTTATGTACCTTACACTAAAATCAAACATGTTAAGCATTGAGAGATGTCTATTCTTATGACTGGATACATGAGAAAATTAAGAACTGAGAGACCAGTCTGTATAAATTCAAGCCTTCACTACAAGGAAGTTTTGGAGTTAGGCTTAGCACAGAGACCTTTGAAAACGAATCCATTTTTTCTCCTGTTACACCATATTGGAAACTCTACATGTAAAGATTCAAGACCCTTAGAGATATTACTGAGGCTGTTTGCCTCAACACCAACACCCTCAGTTCACAATTCTTGAGTTCCTATGTCTAATTAGTTTTCTATCTTAGCCTTTGTTCTCTGATGTCACTTCTTGCTGCAACCTGCCTCAGAGTTTCTCTCTAGTGATCTACTCTTATTATGCTATGAGCTGTGAAAATAGATAATCAAGACAGAATTATTATGAATATAATAAGTTAAAACAGTCTTTGAGAGACTCTTATTAGTTATATGCCATGACCTTACTGTATTGTCTCAAAACATATACCTCAGCTATTCAGGGCCTTTCACTTATTTATTATCTCATTATTTCTTTGCATTGGTGTTATGTACTGAATAGCTTGTCAGATAAATGACTTCTGATGGCTAGTTCAGTTTTTAACACTCATGTATCTTTTTTCTAGACCATGACCTTCACTGGTCCACATAGCTGAGGGTCAGTTTCACCCTCAAGTTTTTCAATATTGCTTATAAAAAGTTGCAGAGAAGTTTTGATTATTCTTTCCAGGGAATGAAACTTATAAGAAAATAATCCTAAGCCACATATTAACGAAGAAGGCTGAAATTTATTTTTAAATGATTTTGTGTGTCAGTAGAATCTTCTAGAAATAAGGGTTTCTTCTACCCATTCATCTTGGGGCTTTAGGGGTCTGACCACTACTCCTGCCTCCTCAGTCCTTCTTGTACTGCTTCCTTTGGGAAAAGGTAAATGGTTCCAACATTGCATTTTTCTCCTTTGTCCCATAGTCTAGATCAGCACTGCTAAAGCGTTACCAGTGTCCAAGACACAATATTACCCAATAAAGCCCAAAGTGCTGGATTGGACAGCTATTTCCTCAAGCAATCACAAAAGAATCACATTTCTTTTCTGGATAGTAGGAGATAATTGAACACATCTTTTTCTGAGAAATGACATAGTTTAGGATGGATATGGTAGAAGCAATGTAAATAACAACTTTGAAGGGATGTTGAGAGAGGTGAGTAGAAAAATTACAGGGAAAAACTTCTGGTGAGGGTTGAAAATGTTATAAACTACTCAGTAAAGATCAGGATAGATATAAGAGAACATATTTTAGACATATTTAGAAGGCAAAGAATGTAGAACTTGGCTGTTCATTGGGATGTGGGATAAACGAAAGGGGATAATTAAAATGCCCCCATAGCTGGGTGTGGTGGAGCAGGCCTATAATCCCAGTGGCTCAGGAAGCTAAGGCAGGAGGATCACAAGTTCAAAGCCAGCCTTGGCAACTTGGCAAGACCCTATCTCAAAATTTAAAAAAAGAAAAAAAGCGGGGGGGGGTGATGTGGCTCACTGGTTAAGCAACCCTGTGTTCAATCCCTGGTATAACCCCTCCAAAAAAATTCCCCCAAAGTGGTAGAGATGCTAGGAAAGAGATGGGTATATAATGAGTACTATCTGACAGTAGCTTAGTGTGAAGTGAGTCTGGAATTCTGGAGAGAGTTTTAGAAGAAGAAGGAGGAGAAGGAAACAAAGAAGAACAAAGAAAAGAAAGGAACACAATAGAAATTTCAGAGATAGAATGTAAGTGGTCATTAAAGCTTTCTCAAAGAATGAAAATCACCAGAAAAGTATTTCAAATAAGAGAGAAGAGGATAGAAACCATGTAAAGCTGACTTTAGGAAGTAACTAAAGAAAAAAAATAATGTACTAGTGACAGGAGAAACGAGCCAGCCTGGGGTCACCCATGTTAAAGGGAGATGGATCTCTGTGAGTGACCTCCAGGGCCGAAAGGCTTTGATAAGTGAGACAGATGAGGACTAAAAATTACCCTTTAAATATGGCAAGCAGTGAATCTGCTGCAGGAGATTATTTACTGGGGAGGATGTGAAAAACAATGATGAAGTTTTAGTGAATGCCATTTAGGAGTTGAAGAGAGGACCGACTGAAAAGGCAAGGAGAGAAACAAAGGTATGGTTACAGTGAGATATAGAATTATGAAATAGATGGCACAGATTTTTTTTCTATTTCTGTATAGAGCATGTTTAATCATTCTTGCATGTGAGAAGATAGAAGGCAATGTTAGGAGAACTTTATGATGCAGAATTGTTGTAGAGTGGGGTCTTGCAGGGGATACAAAAAATGGAATCAAACACACAGAGAGGTTGATCTTGTCTAGAAAATGATATTTTATTCATGTAGACCAGACAGAAATAACAGGACATGACAGACATGATTTGAGGTAAGACATGAAAAGATTTACTTCTAATGGATTAAGATTTCTCAATGGGAGGAGTGGGAGACAAGTTAAAGACCAAGCATCAGCTTTAACTATTCCTCTGTTCCTCAAGGTTCCTGTGTGCAGTAATACTTAGATTATAAAGAAAATTAATTGTTTTAAGTTACAAAAAGTGAAAATAGTCAACCTGTATTTTTGTTTAATATGCTAAACTACAGAAAGGCTAGATGGTTAGGTATCAAACCTCATCTGCCATTTCCACAGAGCAATACCAGTACTGATGATATCCAGCAGTTAAGTTCCAGCTGGTGAAATTCTCTCATAGTAAGATCTTTGCATTAGTAGTCAGCTAATGGAAGTATCTCCTCTTTGGTTGTATCTGATTTTAAGTAAAGATTAACTAAGTGTCATAAAATTTAGAAATGCATTTTCCATTTTTTATTTTAATAATCATTCAAATCAAATTACTAAAGAAACTAGTTATAAAAGTAAACTTTTTCATAATTTTTAGTCATAAAAGTTTTTATTAATGTAGATGTGCAATCAGAATTTGTCTGTTATGGGCTGCAATCCAGTTCATTTGTGTGTTTCCTACCTAGTATCTGTAGAGTTTCTCACAAGTTAGAAAACCCAAATCCATAAATCCTTTCTGAATGATTCAGAGAAGTCTTAAAGCTATCATTGTTAGGCATAGTTATGGGCAATACATCAGAGATTTGGGGGAGCAGATGTCAATTGAGAGGCCATCTGGTATTGGGACTAAAAGTGGAGATGGTAATGCTGAACTGGTCTGGAGTGAACTCATCATCCCACCACCTCAGTTTCCTCCTCTATAGAATGGGATAGATAGAAAAGCTTGCCTCAGTGTTACTGTGCAAAGAAAAGGAGATCATTCATTTAAAATGCCCATGATAATTGCTAATATATAATGGGAACTCAAATAAATAACAGTATAACTTCTTAAATATAACAAAGTAATATAAGTCATTCCTACATAGAAGGAACACTTTACATATTGACAGTATCAATAAAAAATCTGGCTTGTTATTCATACTTCCTTGTAGTTACTGACTCGAAAAGCAAAATAAGGATGAAGGTATAATTTTTCAAGATTTCAAGCTGATCTATATAGAAAGTTTCAGATGTTGATCTACAAAATATTTGCTATTTTTTAAAAAAAGCAAGAGATTGGGACTATTGCAATGTTAGGGTATTTAATAGGAAATTATAAAAATGATCTGTGTCTGAGCATAAGGGCAAGGAATTTATGCCATTGTAGAATTGTACTAATATATCACAAGAGATATATATTAGGAAAAAAGATGCACAATTGTTTATGGGAGATAAGTATTACTAAGAATCTTAAATAGTCTTATGAGTTATCTGTAATCAGATCTAAATCTGTTCTGATGATGCTTTCATTGCATACATGTCATTTTTATGATAGGGTATCAACTCATATATTAGTCTTAACCAATCTGGACAATATGCCTATGGAAAAAATGAGTGTGTGTGTGTGTGTGTGTGTGTTTGTGTGTGTGTGTATTTTCAGCATGCAGATCTGTCACTTCCTAAGCCAAGAACACTTCCTTGCACTTGCAGGCAAAAATTACAGTGAGTAAAAAGCAATGCATGTGTTTAAAATTCCTGGAAAAAAAGTACTTTGGAGGTAGCTGCGACTCTTTCATGTGCTCTTTGGCACTGTGGTTATAATCATAGAACATCAAAACCTTGAGGAAGTAGGCGTTTTTGTCTGTCCTGTGTATTCGTGCACATAGCACAATACATAGCACATAGGAGGGCTCAGTGAACACATTTTTAATGAATGAATGATTCCATGCCCTTACTCAAGAGCATGTAGACAGTAGCTGGTAGAAAATGAACAGTAGAAGACAGATCCCCCTGCCATGTGCCAAAAATCTCAACCAAGAAGACTGGCTTCAAGTGCCAGCACTAACAGAGAAAAATATTGGCTAAACTCTTTCAAAAAGGTGAAAGCTAAGCATCCCTGGGTTCAATCCTGGTACAAAAAAAATTTAGAGGCACAGGTAAAGTAAAACAATAGTGAGTCAATAAAGAAAGTTCCAAAAAGACACAAAAATTAGTACCAGCCCACAAAGGAGATTAATTTTTTTAA